>NW_010134077.1:0-32551 GCF_000699245.1 Pterocles gutturalis | reverse complement strand
AAAGAGTGAAAAGGATGGGATAATTTACTTGGGGAGGCAATATGAAAAAAGTATTCAGGTATGTAAAGATGAAGGGGATATATTTTTCTCCAGGACTATTATGTATAGGATAATAAGAAGGATTCCAGTTGCGGGCTAGGGGGAAAAAAAAAAAAAAAAAAAAAAGGACAAAAATAACTAATTACTGAGATAGAAAGCCTATGAGTAATGTAGAATATCCATTACACAGCTTAGCCAAATATCTCTCTGGAATAGCATAGCTATAGCTGACCCTGCATGAAGCAGAGCAATAGTCTACATGGCACTGCTCCTCTCTTTTCCAGCATACTAAAGATCTCAATGTGGATGGATCCTTTAAAAAAATATTCCATCTCCTGTCTTTCTTATCACACATCCCTGATCTCCACAGGGACAGGTTTCTCTAGCCTCTTTCTGTGTGCTTGCTCTTTCAGTAAATCATCTAAATAATGTTCACCTGCCATCAAACACTGGTTCTGTTTCTTTTGAAAAGAAATATCATACACATCCCAAGTTTACCTTGCCTCTTCAATGCATGGCACGTGGGTTAGAATATTCACTGTTGTAAGAATATTCACTGTTGTAAGATACCATTGCTAGTTTTGGATTTTTTTTCATTATTTTTTTTTTTTCATTAAAACACTCAAAATAAGCACTCACTGCTGTTAGTCTCTTCCAAGCACTCCAGAAGTCATTATACCTATTGAGAATGCATCTTTTAAGTCCACACTCACTCATTTGCTTTTCCACTAATTCACTCTTGTTCTAAAAGCATCAGAAACAGACCATCAACTGATGTGAAATTATGAAAATCTTTTTAGACACTTACCTTATGGTCCAGTATACATATTTCAAGTGGATCTGCAAAGAAGCATCTTGCTGCTGTTTTTTGGCACAACTGAAAGATTATGATCCCTTGTGCTCATGCTGTAATCAGCAGACTTAGTAGAGTTCGCCCTGAGTGCTAATAGAGGACAAAATTTGGTTATGTAGTTTGCTGAGCAAGGATGTTTCTAAAAGAGTTGAAGGTGTCTGCAGGGATGTCTGCCTAAGGATATGTTGAAAATACATTGCAGTTTGTCTCAGCTCTTATCTATCTCGTGCAGAATGAACAGTGGTGGAGTCCCTTAAGATCACCCTTTTATTTTAATTCAGGCATTTCATCAGTTTAGAGAACTGACTCCTTTTTCCAGTCAGTTTCTCCTTTCTCCAGTCAGTTTCTCCTTTCACTAGATGCGAATAGCTCTTTCAAATGGATCACGATTCCCACAAGGTGATGCTTCCTTATTTTACAGGAAACAGGATTTTGATCAAAGCATTCTAAACTTTAAGGATATTTTGATTGTATTAATTACATTTATAGGCAACTTTCCTGCTGTAATTTTGATACTTTCTTGGTGACTTTTTAACTATTAGTAAAGAATAGTGGAAGATGACTTTTTATCTGTTTTCTTCCTTTTGACGGTGCCATCCACCTTTGGACAAACAAGTGACTAATGCAAACCAGACAAGTTCTTCTGCCATATCCTAAAATAAGTATTTTTAGGTCCATCATACTATTTCCAGTATCTTAATTGTCTGTCTCCTAATTTGCATTATGTTAGTTACTGAAATATTACACTACAATACTCTAACACAGCTATTTGAAATAGCTGCATAGGTTTCCTTGTAGTAATTAAAAGTAGCAGCAAATAACAATTTTCATGGTAAGATAATAGGCAATTATATATTTCTTATTTTTTCCAATGTTATATTTTCAGTCATTCTGTGATTGCCTATTTTATTATAAAATTCTTATCTTCATTTCTTTGCAGACAAAAATAAATAAATTAAAGCACTGCCATTCTGTCACTGCTCTACACAAAAAAAAAAAAAAAAAAAAAAGATACTATGCTATTTGGCCTAGATATATAAGCAAAAATCTAAATGTACTATTAGCCTTTAAGACACTTTTTTTCAAATGTCATTCTTTGAGGATGAAAAAGTGTTTGCTTTGTAAAGCTCTTAACGTTTCAAACTGAAAAGCTTGAACAAGCTTTGAACTCTGGAGTTTGTGATGTCTATAAATTAAAGGGAAAAATAACATTAAATGATACTGTAGCTTGTGGGGCTGCCTTCTTTAAGTCTCTGAGAATCTCAAAGTCCTCAAAGAGACAAATTTTTTTGGAGCATCCTGGGAGCCAAAGAACCCCACATATCCCTTGGAATGTTGTTGCTTTATTTGGAAATATCCTTATAAGAGGCATGAAAGGAAAAGGAATTCTCTTTAATGTGTCAATAAACAGTTGTCTGGCTGAACAATTTCCTGTCCGTAGATACTGAAACATGCCAATGGAAACAGAGTGCAGCACTGACTCAAAACACCTTTTTCCCTGACCTGCGTATCTGCCACCTTTGACCAGGGCCCTCCAGCTCTTTGAGATGCTGGGAGCTATGGCCAAGATTTAGCTCCTTGTAAAAAAACCTGTTTGCTTGATTTTCTGCCCTCTGAAAAGTCTATTTCTTTTTGGTCTTAGTATTTAGCCCTCTGACCTCATCCTTCCTTCTCTCTCTTGAACTCCACACTTTTTCCCAAGTTTGAGAACGTAATTTTTTTCCTGTAATTGACACAAAGTGAAGATAATAAAATGACTTTAAATTAATCGTATATACATGGGACTTTCAGCAAAGCTAAAAGTTGGCCAATAAGTACAACTTCTAAGGGAATGATTGCAACACAGATTTCTGGTTTATAAAATTGTTTACTACTAAGAAAACGAAAGAGACAAGAAAGGACTGTTTTCCTTAGAGAATATTTTCCAAGTACAGGGCTGCTTCACAGGCATAGCAGCAGTTCATATGTTTGTGTGGATTTTGCTATCAGATCTTCTATCAAAAAAACCTGAAAAACTGTCTTTTGTCTTATGTGTCCTTCCATCACAAAGCAAAGCAATAAAATACTGATAATGGCTCACAGAGACTATAAAGAGACTGTAAATCCTTTAAACAAATGGTTACAGTCTAATTATCTCATCTGCTTATTGGTATTATTGCCTTCCATCAACAGTGTGCTGTTGAACTTGTAGACTATCCAAGTCACAGGTAGGCTTTAAAAAGGGAAGATAACTTTTATTTGTTATGGGCAATAAAACGAGAGTCTCTACTGACTGTCTGACAAGGAGGCGTCTGGTACTGTGGATCTAGTCAGGCAGAACACAAATTGAAATAGTGTCTAAAGGCCAAGGTAATGGAAGAATGACAAGTATAAAACCTATACAATAAAATTATATTGCAATGAAAAAAAATTACAAAATGAGGAGTAGAGCCTGAAAACAGAACAAACCTCTCCCTTGAAGCTATATACGGTAGGCATGGTCGCTATTGAAACCGTACCACACTGGTTTGCCTTTAGTTTAGACTCAGCAGTAGTGACATATCAAGGCTGGTTTGAAAGAACATGCTGGTACATGTGCACAGTTATGCATTTGTACACCCAAGTATGCACTGTGGTCCCCTAGTCCACTCTGTGTCATTACGATGTTTCTATCTGCCATATAAGGGTCTGTGAATAGGCAATTGCTTTGGTTTAATTCTGTATCTTCCAGTGTGGACTAAGAAACCCACAGATCTTAGAAATGTGCCTCAAGTTATTTCCTGATGGGAAGAAGATGTTACACAAAAAGAAAGATTAGTTATTAAATTAGATAGCACTTACAGCAAAGTTATTATATACACATGGGCACACATACACACATGAATACATCCCTTCCATTATGCAGCTTTTGTGGTTTTTCCTCCAACCTGTCTCCAGCTTATTTGATGCCACTATCTTACAATGACACATGTTAGAAAAGCTTAGTGGAGCCACTGACAGCTCCCCTGGAGTTGCTGCCTGTCAGTGCCTAATTCTCAGTCAGCAGTATATACTAACGTATGCTATATTTCTAATTTCCCTTTCTTTCTCCTTGGGGCGACCTATCCTTATTACCACTGTGGATAACACTCCTAGACCTATTTTCCTGCCAGTCCTCCTTCTCTAAAGTGAAGGTGCAAATGAGATCTGGAAACCACCACAGTCTAATTGTGAGCTTAACTTTTAAATCCCTGGCTAGAAAACAACTCATTGTTCCCATTGCTTTCATGTCCACAGCTAATCCACTAAGTATTTCAAAAGAAGTATTTTCCCTTTGTTTCAGGTTAGCTTTTAAAAGAAACTTTTTGCTGGTTTTAATATATGACTGCTCAGCTTGTGATGGCCTTTTTAGCTTAGTCTCTCTGAGGACAACAGATAAATGCCTCGCAGTGATAAAGGATTTTTTTCTTCCCTTCCTCTTACCACAAGGTCTTTACCCCTCTGGGGTAAATGAGAACATCCTTTTTTACAAGTTAAATCTTGCACTGACAAAATAAGTGAGGTTCTCATTTGATTTTTATCCACAAAAATCAATAGTGGTATATCAGTATGAAAATGATAAAATGAGAATGGGATTAAATTCTTAAATTTTTAGTTTCTCTGGCTTTTGGATAAGGCTCTTAGCAGTCTGCATGAACAGTTCCACAGAGATTGCGAGAGGGAATTTAGGATCCATTTGTGCCAACTGCTCCAGACACACCCAGCATGATGATGCAGGATTATTATATATAAAATACTCTTTTAAGTACACAGTTTAAATGAGGAATCCAGAATACCGATTTACTAGGCATAATGTTATTTGCCTTAGATTAATTTATTTATATATATAAATAAATAATGATGCTAGGAAAAAAAGGGATCTCAGCACACACTGGAGATTTCGCCTGTTCCCATTGATCTAAGAGATTATATGAATCAAGTTGCCTTAGCATTTTCTTGAACTATGCACAGAAGCAGCTTCATATCTAGGTGCAAATCCCTTACCTTTACTTTTTCCCCCAAGCATGCATGTCCGACATTTAGAATTCAATGGCTACCAGATTATTTGCACAGGTAATTTTATACAGTTTTGCAACAACAAGGACTCTAATCTTATAACGAAAATATAATAGTATTTAGATTTTTATGTAAGAGGGTTTCTGATCCCCTTACCTGTAGTAAATTAAGATATAATTAGCTTTTAGAAAAAAATCGTTAAAGAAAAAAAAAGAAATCCATATTAAACTTCTGACCATATGCTTTCACAACAGATTTCTGCCTCTGTTCTGGATAACTGATCATGTATGCATGAATCTGCAACCCTAACTTCAGATGGAGCAGTGTCCATACCAAGAGACTTGTCCTACATAGAATGAACACTTTGACAACCAGGGAAACAAAACAAAGCTGCCTGGTTTAGATAACCAATCACAAATTGATAGGTAAGTTATAATTTCAGAATCTACATTGCAACCTACAGAGTAAACAAATTCACACACAAAAAAAAGAACTGTCAAGTAATTTTGAATAACAAATGTATGCAAGAAAGTTATGACGTGTTTCTAGACAGTCTACAGACAGAAAAAGAGGCTAAACTAGTTTAATAAATGATTCATAGTGAATCATTCTCTCAGTATGGTAGCAAAATGAAATGTATTTTTTACATTACTTCCATAGGAACTTGTAGACCTGGGAAAAATTCTTTAGGTAGAAAGTTTGGTTTTCTTACAAAACTACCTATAAAGACAAGCAGCAAGCTGGACTCCAGCTTTTGCAATGTAATTTCATCACACAATTGTCTCTTCATAAGCAAAGCCATTGCAGGAAAGCTTTCTCCTACTAATCTGCTAACTTCACATAGAAATGGTTCAGCAGGAAATCCCATCTACAAAGTGTCGTGTAAACTGCTGTCAATATAAATGGCGAAATCAAATGCTTTGCTTCAATTGGTACGGGAGAGCCATCAGAGACTTGTTTTTCCCTCATGCCACTTTCATGAGCTGTCCTTTTTCAACAGACCTGGTTTAGTAGCAGCAAATTCTGTGTCTCTCAGGAAAGTGAGCATGAAAGTTTGGCACCCTTTGACATTCTGTGAGCTAGATCTTTGCAGCTTGCTGAGGTTCTTTTATTTTTCTTCCTTTTCTTCTGCTAGGGTGAAACGTATGCAGTTCAGAAAGTATTCCCACAGAGAACCCCCGAAGGACAGACAGTCTGTGTATCTGACTGCAAATCAGCCAACTACCTGATTCCTTGAACAGCGGAGTAATTGCCTGGGGATTTTATCTGCTTCTCTGGCTGATGCCAATAAGCAGGCATGTTTATTAACAATTTATTTACAGAACACAGATTGATTTCAGGAGAGAAACATCACCAGCCTCTGCAAAGTGTAAGCAAACGATTTCTTCCGGGCCCTCAAATAATCTATTATTGTCAAGGTATCTGTTTGGATTGGTTTTTATCTCAGGGTTTTAGACCTAAACACTCAACATGCACAGGAGACACAACATGGGGTGAAAAGGTCCTTCTTGTTTTCTGAAGAAAAACTGTGGAATAAGTGCTTCATAAGTAACACAATCAGCTGAATATGCACACCCCACACCTGCCTTAGGATTCCTGTACAATATTAGGCAACTTCATGTTGCTCGTTAATTCACACAACTCTGTCCTCACAGGCAGTCAAGAAACAGAAGCATATAGTCAAGAATACATCAAGATAGCATTTATGCTAAGAAGTGTTCTTTATGTTAATTTCAGAAATCACCAGCTCACTAAATAATAATGACAAACAAAGAAGCACAACTGTTTTTGAAACAGACTTTCTAGAAAATCGGCTTATTTCCCCCCTCCCAACCTTCCTACAAACTATAACCTTTTTCCTCTTCTTTCTCTTAAAATAGCCAACGTGCAGTCAAGGGCACTAAGATATTCTGTTTAGAAGTTACAACAAATTTTTCCAATACGATTACTTTAGTCAAGAATATTTCCTCTCATCATGAAGAGAATAATTACACTAATATTATTTGTTTAGGCTCAGGATCTGATTTAGACTTAGGAATTCCTATCTGAACAAAATCCATTTTATAAAGCAATAATGGTAAATGTCAATTCTGAAATTCCTTTTTTTTTTTTTTTTTTTTGGTGGTTCTACTGAAGGTCATGCTGAGTAACTTAAACCTATTCTGCCACAGATAGCTTGTTATCATTCACATTTAAGCTGTTTAAAACAGCTGAAGAATGAAAAGCACTATGTAAATCATGATAATTCAATTTTAAGGTCAACACTTTTTTAAAAAAAAGATGAGTTGTAGACAAAAAGGAATTGGTACAGGAAGTGGTTCATTGCTTCTCCTGTAATAATCTATCTCAGTCCGAAGTATAGATCCTCTCGATGTGGTTATCATAGATGTAGTACTAAATTACAATCTGAACACAATTTACCTCCAGAGAAGTATATGAATAATAACAAAAATAAATTTCTGACTAGGGTCTCCATCAAAGAAAATAAAATTCTGTGTAAATCTACTTCCATAAATAAATTATATCTAATAAATTCATAATTACTTATTGAGACAAATACTGAGTTAACGGAGTAAACAATTTTGTGCCCGACTTTTGATAATCACAAAAAAGCAGCATGCTATCAGTTGAACACAACCCAAACAAAATCTGCATTCAACACACAGTCTTATGTATGCAATGTTGTGCCTAATGCCAATCAAAATTCCAGTTTTGTGACATTGCTCACTGAGATACTAGTTTCTTGGAAAAGAAAGAAATGCCATATGCAATTAGGCTTTTTTTTTTTCCTCGTAGTACCTTCTGCTGAAAGGTTTTTCTCTGAGTAAGATTCTAATTGAGAAACAGACTCTGATGAGACATGTCATTTTCTTAAGAGACCAAGAAACTCCCTTGTTTACCACACTGAAAAAAGTAGAAGTTGTTCCACTGACATGACAGAATGTTACCTTACCAACACAAATGTATGGAGTTTTTCATAGTTCTCCATTGCTGATGCATAAATTGCTCATCGCAGACAGGACACCTGTCTTACTCGCTGCACTAAATGTGTATTCTAACAGCCTCAGGGAAATGTAAATGTAGTTTCAGCCCATTCTTGTGCAGACGAGCCACTTCATTAGCTGGTCACAATTCCACTGCGTCTCTATGCTTGTACTTTTCATTTTTCTCATTTTTTTCCTGGGAGGCAGTGTCCACATACATGGAGAACTCTTCACAACATAAACTAAAAATCTTTGTTCTCCGTCCAGTCTGTTTTCCCGTCCTACTGACTCATAAAGTCCTCACAACTTGCATCTCCAAAGAAGGTCATTCCTGATGAGCGGAACCTAATCATGGGGTAAGAATTAATAAGTTAAGTAAGTATGAGGCTGTAGAACTCAAAAGTTCTGGAATACAGAATTGCAGGCTACAAGGAGAAAGACTGGAGTGTGTCCATGTTCATGTTGCACCATGACTTTGACATTGTATCTGTTCAGTGCAAAAAAAAAAAAAATAAAAAAATCACTCAAAAGTGTTTGCAATGTTATCCAAAGAGGTATAAATAACAAAAGTGATATTTTAAAGAAGCAGAATGAACAGATATTGGAAGAAGATAAAAAAGAGAAGGAAACATTTACAAGAAGGAATGAGGAAAACAGTTACCTTTGATATCCTTGAGTACAGATATCTGTACATGCCTGCATGAAAACATGTATCTTTATAACACTTTCATATTTTTCTTTCAAGACTTTTTTTTTTTTTTTTGATTTTACTGCAAATGAATGAGTGTCCTCAGTAAAGGGTGCGGCATGTGGACACACATGCAAAGAAGCTCTACATCTCAGTGCCATCAGAAAAATGATTATTATTAGAAAAAATAATTTGTTATTGCCAATGGAGAGGTGACACATGAAGTTTAAATAAAGAAGAGCTTTTGGCTGTGGTACCCTATGGTACCACTGTTTGCCTGCAATTTTTGCAGAATCCATTGAAGGCATCTCACCACACTGGGAAATTCACTCAGTGCAAGCCAATTTACTGTTTCCTCAATAAATGCTCTTCATGGTCCATAAATTTTCCCTTTCCTTTATTTTAATTTCTGACATTTCACTGAATTATTTTCTTTCAACTGCACTATCATATTCTCATTTTTTCCCCTCTAGTTTCTTCCACATTTTCATTTTTTCATTTTTCTTGTGTTCTTCTTTTTGCCCGCATTTGTTTTCAGATTACTGTTTGTCATGCACTAAACTGGTGCCAGAGGCACAAAAATCAAAAGAGAATTGAAATGTACCTAAGAAAAAGAGATCTGTCATCCCCAGGTCCTTTATGACAATGAGCAGTAGGGTCATGTTTTACACAAAAGTCTGAGAAACCATTGAATAAGGCTGCAGAGTCATATGTTGGCCACCACATCTTACACGGGATCAATATGTCTGCATTTTTTATGTTGTATCTGGCAGATCGGAAAGTAATACCAGAAATGGTTAGGTGTTGTTTAATATGTTTTAATCCTAGCTGGAGTCATGTAGAGCTATCTGCTGTGTGAGTTTGGTGGGTTAACCTTGGCTGGATGCCAGGTGCCCATCAGGCACCTCTATCACTCCTCCTTCAGCAAAATAAAGGGGGAGAATGAGATTAAAAACTTGTGGGTCAAGATAAAAGCAGTTTAATTAAAGCAAAGGCCAAGGCCATACACAGAAACAAAAGGTAAACAAAGATGTTATTCTCTACTTCCCCTCAGGAAGCGATGTCCAGCCACTTCCTGGGAAAACAGAGCTTCAGTATGTGTAGCAGCTGCTCCTGGAGACAAACACAGTAACAAATGCCCCCCTCCTCCTCCCTGCCCTTGGCTTTTATGGCTGAGCTGAGGTCACATGGTATGGAACAGCCAATCCGGGTCAGCTGTCCTGGCTCCGCCCCCTCCCCAGATGTGTTATAAACACCCTCTGGCTGCCAGGGTGACACTCAGCACTGGGAGGGTGCTGTGGGGATATAAACACAATACAGTGAGTAATTGGACATTATACAGTAGAATAGTAAGACAGTCAATTGGCTTTGGAAAAAAAGACATCTTGTTTGATGGTATTCAAAGAATGGTCAAATTACAGTTATTAAACCTGGATCTTGACACAAAAATTGTTTTAATCTTATACAACAATCAAGATGATTAAGCAAGGAGCCTGCAAAGGCTGGTGACAGAAGAAGGGATGCTGATTTGTTCCCACTGATACACTGATTTAAAACTTGATGAATCTGAGCTGGGGTTTGAATCATTCACAGAAGTAGCTGCCAGGGATAAAATTTAGATAAGGTCATGAATGTAGAGAGTGTTACTATTTGGCATTTCCACAAATCACCCCTCTCAAAGCTTCATTCTCTGGCTGACTCTCATGCAATAAAGCCGCAATGCCTTGTGTTTGTTTGCTCAATAACTTACAGTTTCGTGTTCATAATTTTAGAGGTTTTCTCTTTCTTCTGGCTCTGCCTTGCTGAAGAGAATTGGAAATCTCTCTCTAATAACACCTGGGAAAAGTGACTGAAAATATGCCCTTAAAAAAGAATAAAGTTGTTATTTATTCTGCAAGACAAAGCCAAGGCACTCAATCCAGATATTCTTGACAGTGAGAATGATAGAGAAAGGATGATATTTTATTGGGAAGTCTCTTGCTTGTGCTCTGGCTCTCACCCCAGCACAATGACTACAATCAAGAAGGGGAAATTGCATGTGTCAGTGTCCTAAGGAGAAAAAGCAAACAGGGTTTATAACAGTAATGTTTTGAAATTCAGTTATTGCAGGGAGGTTATATGCAACTCTTCAAGACCAGAGGGACTGGTTGGGGGTGTGGGGCAGGAAACGTGACTGTTTATTTATTGATACAGCAGTTCCTGAAATGCCCAGATGTGTGAACAAGAAAGGTATTTCTTACAGGATGGCAGAAAGCAAATGGGTTCAACAAATGCACTAGTCTGAGGCACTTAGACATTTCTGTGATTTATGAAGCAGAAAAACTATTAGTCTTTAGTCTTGTTCAGACGATGGTGGATTAAAAATTAATCACAATGGTAAAATCTGAGGAATAATGAATAAACAAAGATCGTGATCTAACGTGGCATTCGAGACAGAAAACAGGTAATTATTTGGCCTATGTAAGGAAGCAAACTTACCTTTCTGCTGAAAGAAATGATAGTGCACACTAAGATTTTAATTTTATAACCCTAGATTAAATATGAAGTATCTTGAGCTGTCATGTGTTATTATATCTGCCCAAAACCGTATTTCTATTGTTCTGAAAGTAATGGTGAAAATGGAAGTGTCCCCTAGCTGCTCTCAGACTTCGTGAACAGATCGTAGCTGTAAAATTTTTCCTGTACTATGATGCATGAGGTGTTTTCTATGGGACTTCAAAAATAATAATTTGTCATAATGGAAGTTATAATCTCTACTGGATAAAGGCTCCCAGAGTTGGACAGAGAAGGCCCAATTTATTTGGATTTACTTAGTAAAAAAGTCTAGTATGTCTAGTTCATTCTTCCGCGTGATGGAAATATTGTCTGGACAATTTGTGAGATAAGGAAAATGCAGAGCTTATATACTCTCAACCCTCTCTTCTATGTATGTAAAATCATTTGTTAACAAAACATCGAATGACAAAGTTAACACTAAGTTGTCCCTTTTTGTTAGGCCTTTAGAAGTGGAATAACGACACATTTTAAAAGATTGGAAATGTAATGGCAGGAAATTGTTACACTGGAATCTAAGCTTTTAAAGTAGCCTGGTTCAGCTTGTAAATTACACCAAATTGTACAAATTATATAGCTTCTCCTTTATGGGACTTTTTTTTTTGTTGTTGTTGTTATAGCAAGAGTACCCAGGACATACGAACAGCCTTCTTCCTTAATACTAGTATATTCCTTCTTTTCTTCCTTTTTCCCCCCCGACCATTGCTTTCCTTCACTTGTACTTCCTCCTTGCAACTCTTTATTTACTTGCTCTCATTTTGAGTATCATGTGGACAATTTCTCATCAATTACTATTCTAATTTCTCAGATTTTGTTCTTTGTGTTGCATGAACATGGTCTACATTTGAAAAAACTATTTGATATATACATATTGGTAATCCCAAAACAAACCAAACTTCATAGCAAAATGTAATGTTGCTTCTATAATTTTTTCTAACACAAAACCTTCTACGAGAAGTAATTCTGTGATGTTATCAAGGACCTTGATTTGAATAATTTTAAGAAAAAAAAACATAAATAGGTTCCCTTGTCCTGTAGAAGTCAACAGGAAATAAAAAAGAAAAAAGAGGAAGAGTTAGAAAAAACCTAACCAACCAAACATATAATGAATGTGGTAAACCACTAAAGATGGCTCTTATGAAACTGGAAATCAGAAGCCTCTAAAGAGAAATGATCCCAATGGAAAAAAGTAATTGAGTTAGCATTTGAGGTTTGTTTCCTAGACAACAATCTCTTCAGAAATGACTGTCTAAAGTTAAGCTTACTGGAGCAGAAATACATCCCTTAGTAAGAAGAGCTTTCTGGGCAGGGAACCAGGGCCTACTGTGAAATTTAAAAAGGGGACATCAGGCTACACAGACTTCACAGATTAACATAAAATAATAAAGGAGATGAAACTTAATGAGATCAAACTCAAAAGGTGTTAAAGAAAATACTGTGGACAAAATTTGTTTCCAAAACGGCAGTGCACGTAAGACATCCGAAGAACAGATGAGATTTCTTGCTAATGACAATAATGACATACATGTAGTGGTATGAGTAAACAAGCATGGAAGATAGAAGGGAGCAAAAGGTTAGAAGGGAGTGGAAGGTTCAGTATGATATGCTATGTGTATTATTCCAAGGGAAATACAGTAAATACAGTGATATGACAGGCTGGTAGTGAGTATCAGTTTCATCTCACTGCCCAAGTGCAAAACTAAGGAAGATGATCATGATATGCCACAGCACAAACCTCCTGGCATGAATGTCTTGCATACATTAGCAGAACAGTACAAGGCGTGCAGGGGGATGTAACTGCAGGATACACTGTAGAAGAGGAACCCAGCAGTAGTCATGTTATGTCCTTCTTGGATGCAAGGCAGATTAAGAAACACAGACTGATGAAGGTGTTACCACCTTAAAATGGGTCTAAAGGAAAAACTTTGAGTTTTCAAAACACCAATGTAATTGCATCCCTGAAATGGAATTATGAAAAAAGATAGTTTGCAAAGCACCACAACTAGCAGTTGTATTCATATGATTTGTCAAATTTGTTGAATATTCAGTCCACATAGAGCATTAATAGTGTGTTAAAGGAAAATGAAGATAACTAGATATCTATATAATAAATACTGAGGAAAAAAAACCCTGGAATGAAATCAGTAAGCTAAAAATGAATCTGTTCATGGAGTCTACACAAGGTATCCATAAACATAAATAAATGGAAATAAACAAAGTAATGCTTCGAGAAGGCATTAAGTTGTATGGGATATCTACCAGAACAATGATAAGTCAAACTTTCTATGCCTCTGGTGCCAGTGTTGCCTGTAATATATGAACTGCCACAAATAACTAGGGCCAAAGAGGAAAATGAATTCTGGCATGAAATGGGTATTTATTACTAGGAAAATGGGAGAAGATCTGAGCAGTTGAGTTTGATGACTGAAGAAGATCAGTAAGTATTAGATCTTTGAAACAAAATAATAATAAGAAAACTCTATAGCTCTCTGTTGTTAGATTGCAACATCTCTCCCAAATGAACAAGTTAGACCCAAAGTGTAAGTATAAGTCAGGAAGAGGAAAGTAGCAAGGTAACCACTTTCAACACTCTGAAGATGGCACTTCAAAAGTGTATTCAGCATACAGTATTCAATTGCAAGAAAGGTATTCTGGAAGAATGACATGCTAGAAGGTCTGATGGAAGCCAAAGTAACTTTTATGACATTTTAGTACATTACAGCACAAGAAAAGTGCACAACAAAAACTTAATCACAGTGTTTACAAATGCAGGAAATGTCACCTAAAGCTGAATCACAACAAAATGCAAAACAGAGTAGTGCATATGGATTTACTTTGATCATTCCGTAGAAAAAGGAAGCATTAGATCTAATTCAAAACAGTGAAAACAATAAAGCACTTAATAGTCCTCACACCATCCAAAAAACTCGAAGTCTTATTTGAGATGGTGACCAGTCAAAATCCACACTGAGGATAATGAATTTCAAAGAGCGTCTCTGAGAAATGGAAAGACAAGCACTGAAAGAATAAAGGGAAATCAAGAAATAAGTTGCTTCAGTACAATGATCTGCACCAAGTCTAGAGGACAGCATTACTTCTGGGAAAAAAACAAAAACAAAAACAAAAACAAAACCAAAAAAAACAACCAAACCAAACCAAATCAAAACAAAATTCAGTGAAAACAGAATATAATAATAACCAAAGTACTGCTAGACTCCTATGCATCTTTAAGACAAGCATAAATGCAGGAAGAGTTCAAGAGATGCCAATGCAGCAGCATAGAAAGACACATTTTGCTAAGCTACTAGTATAAAGCATTTGTATAGGTCCATCTGCATAAAAATGGCAGAAAAAGTTACAGTTTTCTTAAAATCTCAGCGTCTGGATCACAAAGCCCTCAGATTTTCATTTTAAAACCTCACAGGTGTAACTCCAAACTGACTGAAAGGAGTGAAAGATAAACCTTAATTGCAGATCTTCACTTGCACACATTTGCAGAAGGAGATGATACGAAAGACACGGATCAAATATGTATAAAACGCTGTTTATTAGTGTCTGACGACAGGTCAGGACATAGGTTAAGAGAAAAAGGAGTGACAAAGCACCATAGTTCTGCCTTTCAAAGGCAAAAAATAAGGTCAGAATAGCTTGTCCCAAGACAAGGTCTCGGAGATTTTTGGAATTATAAAATCAGAGTTGCCTAAAGGGTAACTCTGTGTCTGACTTTTAACATTGTCAACAGAATCAGTCTGAAAAGTATTTGTGAATGTATGGTGGTCAAGACACATCCTTTATGAACTTAATACAAACATGCAAGTGGAAATGTCACATTTGTGCAAACCAGCTGAGGCAGGATTGCAAAGAACCCATAGCAGACAGCACTACACTTCAGAGTGTTCTGACAAGAACTGGCATCTGCTCTACCTGAGCACAGGGGAAGCTGCTATTTGCTGATAGCTTGTTACAGTCATGCTTTTAAATACCTGAACAAAGGAGTAGGTTTGTCAGCACTGCAGTGAGTCAAATTATGACAATTTCCACAGAGATGATATTTGCATTTTGGATCATGGATTGTGCCACACTTTGGCATACATTTTGAAAGATTTGGGAGTGACTGGGTTTGAATATCTACCATTTGCAGTCTGTGCTATCAACTGTGTTATCAATGGCTTAGTTGAATATTATATTCAAATAGTTAAGCCTTAACCTCTGTTTGCTAAACTCCTTGAACACAATCAGAGACTTATCTTCACTGCTGTGAGTGAGAGGGGTCTAATCAGTGATTTTATTTTGCAAGACTTTTAAGAAACAAGAGCTGTAAATCATGCCATAGTACAATGGAGCTGGGTGACTGACAGAATGAGAAAGTAACACCAGACACACTTTTCAGAAGAGGGGCTGCTGTAACTGTTTTAACAGAGGGCTGGAAGGTTTATCCTATGAGGAGAGGCTAAGGACTTTGGAGAAAAGGAGGCTGAGGGGCAACTTCATTGTTCTCTACAGCTTTCTGAGGAAGGGAAATGGAGAGGGAGGTGCTGATCTCTTCTTCCTGGTTCCCAGTGACAGGACGCATGGTAGTGCTTCAAAGCTGTGCCAAGAGAGATTTAGATTGGACATTAGGAAACATTTCCATACCAAGAGGGTGGTCAAACTCTGCAACAGGCTTTCTAGAAAGGTGGTCGACGTCCCGTGCTTGTCAGCGTTTAAGAGGCATTTGGACAATGCCCTTAATAATGTACTTTAACTCCGTCAGCCCTGAATCAGTCAGGCTGTTCGACTAGATGATTGTTGTAGGTCCCTTCCAACTGAAAGAGTATATTCTATTGTAAAGCATGACTGATCAGTGCAACCTTTTGCTCTAATTATACTGTTACAGCACAACAGATCTTATGAAAACGGTCAGACAATGGTCTTTTCTAACACTTGTTATGCCCTGAACAGCTCTCTTACTCATGCAGCTATGTGTAGTCCATGGAAGTAGAACCTTTGGTCTGGAATATCATGAAAAGAGAGGGAAGACCCCATAAAGACTGTGGCTTTGGTTCCAGCAGTAGAACTGTTACAGATAATCGTGTGACACCTACAAGGGCAAATAGCAATATTCATTTCAGCTACAACAGAATTTTAGCTGAAGAGGAAGAAAGAATATGATATGCACCGACGCAGTTATTAAAAAGACTATTAATAATATCGTCTCCAAATCTCTTGTATTTACAGAGGACATGCCTTATAGACAGCTGGATAACAACCTCCATCGTTCCTTTACGAGGAGCAGAGGAAGTCCTTCCCCTTCTGCTTCCCAGTGGGAACATCCTAATCTATTTCTAAGAATATATTTTCGGGAATTTATAAATGTCCTATGTAATTTTCTTGGCCTTGCAAGCAGTCCAAGCGGGTATAGGTAGGCATGCCACCAAAACACAAGGCAAAGGCCTGGATGTGATCTTCTTGGTCACCAAGTTCAGCCCCTACTATTGGAGTACTACAGCATGTAATCCCACTGACAAATTTTTACAGCTTTGTTATGAATGTAGTTTAGGTTTCTTTTCCTTGTGTTTTTTAAATAGAGTATTCCTCCTGCACAGGAAAGAACTGGTAACGAGCGCAGCTCTGGCCTGCTGCAGAAGTGTCAGTGCTGCTCCATGTCACAGACCCACAGACAGGAGTGGCAGGACTACGGCAGTGAAGAGTAATTACCATCACCTGCTTGGTAAGAGGTGCCCTACTTTAAAACTTCCTTGGGCCCAGTCCAGGGCGTAACTGCAACAGTGGCAGAAAAAACAGTGACAAGTTAGAATATGTTTTAAAAGCCCAGAAAAATATAGCTGTTTTGTGATTGAATTTAATGTATATATCAGCAAAGCCCAGCTGTTCTTCCTTGTTTTCATTCTCTGATTTGTACTTTGAAATTTTAGCTGCTCCCTATACCACAGAGGCAGAGAACTGGTTTGTACTGTAAAAGAACCAATGAGACTACTTAATATTTTTTTCACCTGATGGCTAAGCTATCTTTAAACAGAAGTCCAGAGAGGCTGAGGAAAATGTAGTAAAGGTGATGGCAGTTCTTTAATTTGGTTTTCTATAATTTCGAATCTATTCAGTATTCTTTGTAATACTGCCACTCATAATGACTGTATTTGGAATTAACATAGGTTTCATGTGTAATTCAATGGGTATTCAGCGTAACTTAGCAACGGCTAAAGCATTTTTTTCTTCTGGAAACTAGAGCATGGCTGTTGATTATTTCAGTTGATAGACTGGGAAGCACACATTACTCTGAATTTCTGATTTTCCCAATTAAAGGTGTAAGATGTTATTTATTCATAATGCAAATTTGTGTTGAATATCAAAAGTTACATAAAGAATAAATAAATCTAGCATCAAACCTCTGTAAGCTTTTAGAACTATCTGGATCACAGAACAGGAATATTATTCTAACCACAAAGGTTAAGTTCATAGGCAATTAGAGTTACTATAATGGAGAAACCTTTTAAAATATACAGTGTTCATACATCTCTACATTTCAAGGTTTTTGTATGTGTGTGGAGGTATTTTGTATAGCAAATGGGCTAGAGAAGAGTTTTATTCTATAAATATATTTCTCTCAGGACTCATACTGTGTGTGGCAATATGTTCTCGCTAAATATATAGTCAGAAACCTTACTGCATTACCCCAGTTTAAGTAATTAATTAGTCCACGTAAATATATAAAAATTCAGTCCCTCGTAAAAATTTATGTTGCAGAATCAATGCATAGAAGAATACTCAGTGTGTATATTAGAGGAGTTAATAAATGTTCATAAAAAGCTACAGATTAGCAGGATGAGCTCAACTGTCTGTAGGTCATTGATTTGCGATATATAAAAGGCATTATTCAGGTTTACTGAATTTTGGTTTACATTGTTTATTCTTTTACTAGTGTGAGAACAGATTTTGTGGGGGAAATAAAGAGTTCTTGACATGTTAAAAAAAAAAAAAAACAAGAAAAGAAAGGTCTGAACAGCTTTTTTATCCTGTGTTGTTGAATGGATATGATTGCATGATTTTCTGTTCAATTAATTTTTTTTTAGAATTTTCAAAAAATTTTAAACTTTATTAGTTGAACATTGTTTTATGAGTGCATAATAGTGGTCAGAGAAGCTCTCGGTACATTGGTTTAGTGTTTTATATTTATTATTCTAAATGCATCCCAAAAGTTGTGATTGTGTTTTCAGGGGGGTTTAAGTCCCTGAATGCATATTCTTGTTGACATGTAGACTGGCTGATGCTGCCTGTTCCTCTACACCTCTCTAAGTTTTCAGTGCCCATAAAAAAATTAATCACTAGAAAAACTAAAACAAGAGAAACAAACTGCTAAATTTTTCTACATTGTCTCAGTCAATTGGGAATGATCTTCAGTAGTACAAATGGAGCAATACCACCTCAGAACATTTGTCAGACTTGTTGAGCTTGGCCACTTCTTTGTCATAGGAAGAGGAGCAAGAAGATAAATGGATATTTTTAAATATGTGGAAAGTCAGGAGCAGCCACATTTTTACGACCTTAAAGGAATAATCAGTCTTTGGGTCTTTTGAGATCAGAGGATTTAACTAAGGTGAAGTATGAAAACACACATGGCAGTCCAACAGCAGAAGTGTGAGAAATCCCAGTACCATTCTGTTTTCTATTTAATTTGGTGTACAGCTTTCATGAAATGGTGTCTCAAGAAAGGCATCAGTGATTATTTTGTTACTAAAGTAATTTAGAAAGAATATCCAATATTTTTTCCTGATGAGCAAACAGAGAGACAATCTTGCAAGCATCCTATCTTGCACTGCAGTTCATCAAGTGTCAAAATGATCTAGAGAATTTTTATTTTTCTAAATAATTTAATTAGTATTCAAGCATAGAAAGAAAACATGTTTGTACAGAGAGAGAAACCACATTGTTTTCTACGTATCGTTTGCAAAAGTTGCATCAATATAGGCTGTAATTTGATGACTGATTGACACATTTTTCATAGACTTGAGATATTGCAGTTGATGTTCAAGCATCACCATTTGAACAGCAAATAAGAGTTGCTATTGAAAGGACTGAGTATATCTGTGGAGTAGCACAGAAGCTTTAATATGCACTAGGGAAGAAGGAGGTGAGTCAAAAGGAGAAGAGGCAGGACTAGTTTTAGTTAACTTGCACTTTTAGGACACAATTCCCTTGAAGAAGATTAAAATAGCACTTTGGCTGTGAGGAGAAAACAGCTGATAACTGCTGGACAGCTCCAAGGAAACCTCATGGTGTGAAACGGACATGACATTGTTGAGGCAACCAACAACGACTCTGTCAATTACGTTGGTGGATTAGGTAATGAAAAGATCATACAACACTGATGAGAAACACAGACCTGTATTATGTACCCCAATAAACAACCATTGAACTATGCTGAATTCAGATCTGCTGGATAGAAAGGTGAAAGTCTCCAAAGATCATTATCTTTTTTCTTGTCCACATAGGCATCTACATTTCATTCACTTTTAACACATTTCCTATCCAGCTTTTTCAAAACAGCTTTTTTGACATGTGTGAGTCTGTGATGTCTTTTTACAAAAATTCTTCTTATTTTGAATCTAAAAATCAATCAGAAGAAACAGGTAATTTTATTGTGTGACAGAGCAAAGGCTTATATGTAGGGGCAGAGCACTTCCATCATTCTGCAGATAGCTAGTGCAGGCTGATGAGTCGTTTGTATCACCAGATCTTAGTAAAATGGCCTTTTTTCATGAACAAATAAACAAATCTCATGAACAAATGGCATTTAAACAAACTGGTATGATTACAAATGCCATCAAAAATGCATTTAGCTGTCTGGAATGCATTGACTGTAATTGCTGAAACAAAACATTACAATCTCACTTGTCTTCCAAAATTTTATTTTAAGAGATCTGTGATTTAGAAAAAACATTCCATACGAATTCTTGTTTTCCCTTTCTCCAGATTTCTCTTATTCCATGTCAATAATCATCCAGTTTAATATACATCTTGTATGTTCACCAAATTCTAAACTATGGAATCAAAAGACAAACTACTTTTTGTCTTTTATGCATTGATCTGGGCATTTGCATTCCTAGATGCTCAAACAGGTATTGGGTTGTATATTTTGCTCAATATTACGTTACATGTGTTTTATAATATCTGTATTTAACTCACCTAACAATACTGTGTTTAACATATATTATCCACTATATTCCTTTTGGGAATGCTGCAAGACAAGTTGCTCCTCTTTAGGTAAATATTTTTAAAAATTTGCGTAGTCATTTAGAAATAGTTTTCTCGAGTTTAAGTACCTTGCTGTGTAGTACTTTTCTCACTTCAGTCTTCCGTAACAGATTGGTACTCTTTATTTTCAAATGAAAAACCTGGAAGTTAATGAATATCAACCCATCTTTTGCTCTCATTAAACAGTTCAAAATATTCCCGCAGAAATGATTCTACTTCCATTAGTAGAAATTTTGAATCCTCAAGAGAGAAAGGATTACTGTTGAGTTTGAAAATTGCTGCTCTCTGACTTCATGTAGTGACACTAGCCATGAAGACAAAAGCTTAAGAAAAATAATAAAATATGCAAATACAGAGGAAGAAAGAAGTGATTGAGGCAAATGATGTGAGTATGATAAAGCCTGTGAACTCACTAGGTGCCAGATATGAAGAGTAGCTACTAATGCAGAGGTTATATTTTACACTTTGGCATTTTTCCTTCTGTATATTAGCAGACAAATGCCCTGTTAAAGGAGAAGCTTTTTCAGTCTTTTTGGCTTTGTGATCCTGCTCAAGTCTCTAGTGTCCTAATCTTTCAAAAGAGTCATCCTTCACATTGCTTAGTGGATCTCAATGTTTTCTAGCAAACAACTTCATTCTTTAATATTTACTTCTGTCCAGTGCATTTGGATGTTTTGTCTGAGCGGTATAAATCTATGAATGTTGCCTTTTGTGGATAGAGAAAAAAAATATGTGTGATTACCATTGATGGAACAATGCCTGAGCAGAAAAATTTTAAATTTTATAAAGCTTCAGGGCTACAGTGGCACTTAAAATGACACTGTCACTAGCAGAACACACTCTATAAGCAGTTTCCCTGGACCACATTCATACTTGATGTCTCTGCTACTAAAAATTTTCAGTTAAAAAGTGTGTTATCATAGAGAGAAATCCAGGAAACAGTTTATATTCAGCTGCAGACATGACCTCTGAGGTGCTGTTCATTGGGTAAATTTTCCCATGGGAAAAGTAACAAGAGTAAAAGAAATCATTATGATATTTCTGTAATGTATTGTAGAGTTAAACATTACACTACCAAACTCCTCACAGGGGACTGTGAGGTCTAATATAGAAATATTTTAGTCTTGAGGAAAAATGTGAATACTTTCTTATGCAAACTGTCCAGCAAAAATGTGTGAATATCTACAATGTTCCTACAATTAGTTGATTTCAAAAAATGAACTAAACTGAATGTATTTGGTGAGAACTGCAACAGAGTGTTCTTGGAGATGGAAGTGTAGTATGAAAAGGCAAGAAAGCAGAAAGACGAATAAATTTAAAAGAACTATGAAAGTGGATTATGAGAAATATTCTCAATATCTCAATATCTAGCAATATAAGGTCATTCTTAACAGAGATGGTCTTGTCATTAAAACTGTGGCTCCAGTACCGCAAAGAGGTCCAAAATTATAGTCTTACACAAAATCAGTCTTTGGTTTGTAAAGTACAATCCTGGGTTAGGTTCATAGCTGAAAAAAATTGTTACAGTTCCAGCCTGGGTATTATGCATATGAATTCTGGACCCTGGGAAACACATCAGATCCCCTGAACCCTTTCCGTTCATCAAATCTGTTTCCTCAAAGCATCCACAGATCTTTCCATCAGGCCTTTTGAAGCAAATACTGCAGATGTTTCTTCCTCACTCTCCCTGGCACAGGCGCAGGAGAAGGAATGGGAATAGGAAGAGCAGGAAAAAGGTGCTATTATTTTGTTTGCAGAATGCAGAAACTGAAGAAAATTGTACCAACATTCGGCAATGTTTTCTACTTCTTTTCCTTTGCTAACAGTATTCATTTGCCAGAGGGAACTAGAAGTGCTTTGTTAGAGGGGAAAGGATCAGTCTGCTTTTCCATCAGCAATTGTTGATTGCTACTCACCAAAAATGTGGGACAGAAAATTAATCAAATGGTCCCTGTCCCTACATCCAGGACTAAAGTGTGGTGTGACATTTACAGTATTTATTGATATGTCCCTATTCATTTACAGCTGATGCTAAAATAATTCCAGGATTACCGAGAGACAAGGAATCCTCTAGCATCTTCATAACTGTAGAACAAAAATTTCCAGAAAAAAATCATGTCCGTACTTCTAAATTTATTTCCAATATGAATCCAGAGATTGGTTGAAGAAAATATGCATTTATGTTATTTGAAAAGTAACTATGGTAATCAATCAGTAATTAATGAAGCTATAAGAGGATGTGGGAAATTCAGCCTTAGCATTTGTCATTTTTGTGAAGATGTAGCCCCTGTCTTCCTTTCCCTCTAAAGTCAGAATAGGGATTACTCAGTGCTAAAGAGGATTTTGTTTCCTTTTTAGCACCTTTAGTTTGTAATTTCTGAGATAGGAAAACCATAGGTAACAACCTCACAAACACTGTAGATGTAGATTCAATATTCTCATTTCAGTAACATTCCTAGTTCCATGGCAGGTACATTGTGAAAGACTTTCACATGGTACTTTCCCTGTTTTCCACAGCTCTTACTTCTTGGTCTGTTATCCAGTTTAATGTATGGTCTGGTTTTTTCAGTTAAAAGAATCCTACAAAAATTCAGTATTTTAATAAAAATAATTAATGTTTTTTCATTCAGTCTTTTCTATTGATTTTGTTCCCCTTCAGACCTTTGAATGTATCACCTAGTGAAAATGTTATTTGGGCAAATCTGTCCTTACCTTTTTTTTATTTGAAAACACACCCAAGAAATAGAAAATTACATTGCACCCTATTCTCAGTAAGACAAACTGCACTGTTTCAGTGTGACTTGTTCTCTTAAAGTGAGACAAGGAGGGAGAGATGGATTCAGGAAGCATGAAAAAAAAGTTTTAAAAGAGGGAGAAACTCTTAAGACCAAAGAGCATTACTGTGAATGTCTACTGGCATTTGGAATAGGAATTTATGCATTTTTTGTGTCTTTTTTTTTCTTTTTTTTTTTCCCCTACAAGATGTAAATGAATCTGTTCAGTTAGAAAATAATAATTGTTTGCTTAAAAAAAACCTAACTTGCATAATTTCCAACTATCTTCTCAGCTATTAACTTTTTTTTTTACATCTTTTTCTCTTTCATCAGATATAAAAAAGGTTGTTTTTCATAAGATTTTTTTTTTTTTCAAGAAGCAAAGGGAGAGTGGGGGGTGAGTGGGAGGAACTGTTTGCTTCTGAGTCTTCTGATGGGGAAAAATTGCTGAAAGATTAGGCTTTTAAGAATATATTTACAATGTTCCTCTCCTTTCATAACAAAGACCATTGACAAGCTTATCATAGAGATCTTTAATTGTAGTTTACTTGATAATGACTATACTTTGCTAATTCTAACCTCATTTTAAGATATTGCTATTTAGGTTTAACAATAAAGATCACAGGTTCTGTTAAGGATTTAGAGTTAATAAACCAATATTGTCTTCCAGACATGAACAGCACAACTCAGAGTTGCTTTAACAATATAAAAAAAGTTATAGTAATTATAAACAATTTATAAAATCTGTTATTTCATAAGCCATTTACTGAATTACCCGTAGCCAGTTATAAACTGTATTTTTATGCCTATTCAATATGAAGTGCAAATCAAATCTTCAATTTTACTCTGTAGAGTATTTTAACTTCTGTCTAGCTATTCATCACAAAATAAGAAAGAACAAATTATATTGCTTTGGGTCCACCTCCTACTTTATAGTCCTTTCGCTGGGCTTAATGCAATTTAAGCTTTGCATATATTGATGAATTGCATTATATGTAAATTTCTTGTCTCTGCCCTTCAGACGTACTTCAGTTCTGAGAAACTGGTACTAAAACGGAAGCATTGAGGTATAACATGTTTAGGTTAGCTTGACTTTAGGCACTGGACAGTGGCTAACAAACTACCAGCTGATTGCTTTTTGGACCAATACTGGCTCCCTACAAACTATATGTTGAAATTTCTCTTGATACTTTGCTTGTGTAACATAAATTTGTTGCTGAACAAGACTCAGCAGTCTCATTAGCAATGATGCTTGCATGGTTCCTTAGCTGGATCATATTTTATCTTCTTTTGGCCATCTTGTTTTAAATATATAGTAAAGATAGTAAAAAAAAAAAAAAAAAAAAAAAAAAAAAAAGAGTAAATATATATCATGTTTTAGACTTTTCCAAGAAATCTAGTGAGTTTGTTATTAACTAGCAGCATCCATGGGGACATGGGCATTTTCCTTGACAGCAGTACCAGCTTAATCAGTCCTGTGAGTCCTGTGAGTCTTATGTCCTTATGTTGTCCCCCGGTTGTGCTTGGACAAATATCTGTGGGGACTGGCAGAGAAACACATCAGAGAACAGACTGTAAAGTAACTCACCTCCTGCTGCAGAAAAACCAAACCAAACCAAAACAAAAAACCAACCAACCAACTAAACACTAGGTAATGCCAGTATGAGAAGTGTTTGTGTAACATGGTGCCTGAGGGAAACAAAATAATTTCCTCCTCTTTCGACAGCTATTTCCCACAATATTATTTAATTTATCTGCTGTCATACTGGAGAGCCATCATCACTAAAAGCTCCAGTACAGACTTGACATGGAAGAACCTCCCAAAGGCCAGATGGAATATTCTGTCTAAATGACACACACTTAATCTTTGCCTTCACAACATCTATTCTTACAGTTGCCCTCTGTAACTTCCTTGCTTTCACATTTTGTTGTATTCCTATCTGGCATTCTGCTGGATGACATTTTAGAAGCTCAGCTAGTGAAAAATATAGCAGTCCACCAGCTGGAGACCACACTTAGTATACCTTCATACTGTTTGTGTTGTTTATCTTTGTCACATAATGGTGCTTAACCTTTAAAACTTTGGGATATGGTACAGGGATTTCTTCTTGCCTTCTTTTGTTAGTTCCTAACTGATATTAGGCAGAGGCCAGCTGTGAACTCCTGAATGAATAGCACAGTGATGTAGTAAAGAGAGTACAGGGAGGCTGAGGGCCGTTTCTCAGTAATATGACTTTATGCAGAGTATATGCATATACTGGATATGATCTCCTCTGCAACTCCATGTACTAATGACAACGCTACCAATAAGCATTCTCAGTCCGGCATTAAAGTCTCTTAATTTTTAACTCTGGTCCAGGGTAATTGTGACTGAAGCCACTGACCTCCCCAGCATGCTGCAAAGCATGTCTTCTCAATCAGGATTTTGGAAAAAGTGAGTAGAAGGAAAGAAGTACTTTTGTGGAGTTTATAACACATTGGTGGCTATGGTCACAGTCACTGTTGATGTTAAATGTAGGTGCAAAATGCAGATGCATGTCAACAACCAAAACAAGGGAATTTATGAATCCACTCTGAAATCCGAGCAGCCTGGATGGAGTGTCTCTGCTCAGTGCCGTTTTCAAAGCTGCGAGTAAGAAGGAGCACACAGAAACTGTGAAAGCTGAGAGGTGTTGCACAGGCAATCAGCAGTTGCTGTACTAAGACTGAGAGTAAGAACTTGATGTTTCAGGGCAAAGGTGCTTTACATTCACAGTATGGGGGACACCTTTTTGCAAGATTCCTCCTATATACAGAAGTAATTACACATCGGAGACACATTGTCCCACGGAGGCATGGTGGGATGGGTCCTATGACTGGAGTGTTGGAATGGAGTGATAGAAGCTCTTCAGGAAGGACAGGCAGGGGAGATGAGGAAGCGGTGTCACCCTCTGTGTCAGAGGGACCTTGACAGGTTTGAGAGGTGGGCCTGTGCAAATCTCATGAAGTTCAACAAGACCAAGTGCAAGATCCTGCACCTGGGTCAGGGCAACCCCAAGCACAAATACAGCCTGGGTGGAGAATGGACTGAGAGCAGCCCTGAAGAGAAGGACTTGGGGGTGTTGGCAGATGAGAAGCTCAACATGAGCTGGCAATGTATGCTTGCAGCCCAGAAAGCCAACTGTGTCCTGGGCTGCATCAAAAAAAGCGTGACAAGCAGGTCAAAGGAGGTGATTCTCCCCCTCCACTCTGCTCTCGTGAGACCCCACCTGGAATATTGCAGTCATCTCTGGAGTCCCCAGCACAAGAAAAATATGGACCTGTTGGACTGAGTCCAGAGGAGAGCCATGGAGATAGTCAGAGGGCTGGAGCACCTCCCATACAAAGACAGGCTGAGAGAGTTAGGGTTGTTTAGCCTAGTGAAGACAAGGCTCCAGGGAGACCTTATAGCCACCTTCCAGTACTTAAAGGGAGTCTACAGGAGAGATAGTGAGGGAGTCTTTATCAAGCAGTGTAGCAACGGGACAAGGTGTAACGTCTTAAACTGCAAGAGGGTAGATTTAGATTAGATATTAGGAGGCAGTTTTTTCCTGTGAGGGTGGTGAGGCACAGGAACAGGTTGCCCAGAGAAGCTGTGGATGCTCCATCCCTGGAGGTGTCCAGGAACAGGCTGGGTGAGGCTTTGAGCAACCTTTTGAGGCTTTTGAGCAGAAGGTGTGCTTGCCCATTGCAGGGAGGTTGGAATTAGATTATATTTAAGGACCCTCCTTCCAGCCCAAGCCATTCTATGATTCTATGATTCTATGATTCTATGATCTTTTGGAAATAAACATAATTTCAACAAAGGTATCTATTTTCATCGTACAATCTTTCCTAAGGAACTACTTTATTATGTTAAAAGTCTGGCAAAGGATTAAATATCTTTCTTCATAATGAGAAACTTTTCAGTGAGTTCATCCTGCAGTCATAATGTTTCAGAATCAATTTACTTGGAAAAACATGGACATAAAGTAATTACTAGATCCCTCCTCTCCTTGCCTTGACTTGCCTCGCCTCACCTTTCTTTTGAACAAAATGTGTATATTTTCAGCTGTGCTGCCAGCCTGTATCTTTCTCTGCTAACTCCAGCTTTCTGAAACAGCATCTTCACAGATATCTTTCCCAAGGCTGAAATCAGTCCAATTATTTGCTTGCCACTAGGATTTTTTAAAAATTATTATTATTTTGTAATCCAAATTACTTTGAGACAAAAAAATTGCTAATGCTTTTACTATGTTCTCCTGTCACTGGGAGAAAAGCTGAGCCCAGCTGCCCTGTTTCATCCTTTCCTACATTGGATAGCACTACTCTCTGCTTGGTAAAATCTTTGCTAATGAGCTGTAAGGCTGGAGGATTGCTCTTAGTTTGTTGATACCTCTGAGATATAAAGAACTCATAATATATTTTGATGTCTACTCAGATTAACTTCGAGGTATATCTTTACGAGTGTACAGACCTATATCTCTAACAATACAGAAGTGCTGCCAGACTGTCAAATTGTTATTATAGGGAGGAAAGTTTAAAGGTGTTTGAAATTGTTTATTCTGAAGGGTAGAAAAGTTATAGAGATGGCTTTATCACTGTTGTTTATCATCTTAATACATTCTACAATCTAAAAAAGACTGAACCTCCAGTAAATCCTTTTCTTATTATTGTTTATTAAATAAAATAATATAAATTGTGTAAAACAGTCCCTTCCTTCTGTGGCATGGGAATCATCTCTATTACTGGACTTGCTTCTGTATATTTAAACACAGAAAGGAAATAATGAGGGCATTTGTGAAGAGAGATGTCATGCTAAAAGCGTTAGACAGCACTTCAGTTTGTATGTAGAGCATGAGCATAGTCGATAATATCACCTGCAGACACAAATTACACTGTGTGACACCAGGACTCTTTAGATCTAGTACAACCAATTATTCTGAAGAAGTGCATTGAGTCTTGCACACAGATTTCCAGTTTCAGGCTTTTGAAGACTGCAGATTAACACATAAATTTACAGTTAAATCTTTCATGTTTCTTTCCAGAGTGACTGTTTTAGATTCTCGGGTTGCTGAAGTAAACATAGAAGTAATTTAAAACTACAGGTGCAGATTTCCAGCAGGTGCAACTTGGCCAAGTCTTCTTCACCTAGATGTAATGTTTTTTCACTATTGCTTGCATGAGAGGTAAATCCTTGATGTCGTTTACACCAATGTGGAGTCAGAATAGGTCCAACAGGTCCCACAGCCTTTAGAAGAGGGAAGTACTGCTGCAGATACATTCCTACAAGGTCCCAGTAGCTGCAGCAGTGACATGCCCTGTTTGGAACAACCTGTCAAAGCCAATATTCTGTGTATGTCTCAATTTCTGTCCCACTGTTTGCCCTCAGTTCCTTGTTTCTAAATCACTGTGTAACTCTATTTATTTTATCATAGACTAGCATTGTTGATAAATACATTCAGTGTTTGAATTTCTTAAAAAAGTACTTTCTACTCATGCCTTTTAATGGAGAATCACAAGTCTTGCACTGAATCTTTAAAGTAATAGTTAAAGGTGCTCTCTGATGGATACAAGTAAAATGTCTTGCCAGATATTCAGAAAACATTGATGTTTCAACTTTAAAAACCTTTTTAAATTTTAAGATATGTTCCATCAAATTGAAACAACCTGATTGAACTATTTAGTGATTTTCTGAACTTCCAAGACACATACAATATGAAAAAGGGAAAAATATACTTTCATTCAGTTTCTAAATATTTGGGTATTACTACAATATGCACTGGAAACAATGGTGACATTTACCTAAAAGATCTGAACATGGACTATGTAGGTCAAGGCCACTTTTTAACTTATTTTGTTTCCTTTTCAAAATAATATTTTTGCAAATATTATTTTTATTCTCTGATCAAGTGACAGCTGCCATTAGTGTGCAAAAGGAATAAAGCAAATTTTAAATAATGTTGCTCAGACTGCAAGGCAGATCTGTAGTCTGTTCCGCTTCTGAAAGTACTATAATACATTTCAGCAATCATCCTGAACACTGCAGCCTTGCTTAGATAAATTAAAGTATTTTGAATAATCACCGTGTGATACTACAGTGTTTTATTTTAAGATTGGGCGTGTTCCCAGTTCTTAAAATAATGATGTCTCACTGAGAGATCACTTTGGATATGTCCATATTGGGAAGATGGACCAAGAGTCTGTAGTAGCAACAATTAAATATATGCACATTAGTCATGTTTTTTGAGGCACGCACTTATCCCTTGATGACACGTACCTTCCCCTTTTTTGGTGACCATGATGCAATTACCTTTTGTCGGTAGCTACAGAGAAATCCCAAAAGGGAATGGAAAGGAACATATTGATTTCTTGGGAATCTTCAGTAAGTATGTAGGAATTATCTTGTTAAAAATAAGGCTAGGGTAAAGCACCCTTCCATGTCTGGCACAACAGATTTCAAAGCAGTGTTCCAAGGTGCCTGAAACAGTTTCAGCAAAACAACTCCCATTTTTCCATGGCATCCACTGCAAGGAAGCCTAATAGTAAACAGTCATTGAATCAATGCTGGCAAGTCCATTCCCTTCAGTTACCAGTTTGCATAGCTTTAGAGGATGGCATCATCAGGCAGAAGGCTGCTTCTGGCCTTGGAGCGGTAGACCATGGGGCCGAATTACTCTAGTCTGAAGGGGTACATGCTTGATAACTCAGTGTCTTCTGCACACCTAGAATTTTGCCTGCTTCATCACACCATGTGCTACCGTTCCTTGTATGCAACCAATTTCAATCCTGCTACAGCTCTTCACTGATATCTTAGATTACTTTCAAGTTTATGTTGTATTTTTCCATACATACTGTCTACTTTATCTCTTTTGAGTGTAAACAGACCAGTGTCTGCTCTTTCACCAATTTAATCAAAACAGTTTTTTCTTCTTTTCTTCTGAGTCTGGTTAAATTAACTGGAGTGACCTGCAAGGTCGTTGCTATCTCCAGACTGGATCAGAGAATGTAGGTAGCACACTACAATCTACTTTAATCCCATTACAGTCATGTCACTCCCAGGCTTTTGCTGTGATTAGACAATTAGATACCAATGGCTTTCTAACAGATTTACTACAAGGCATTAGCTGATGAAAATTCTACAGTGTTAGCTGCTTGCCTTTTTGTTATGATGAGAAATGAAATATTGTCACAGGAATCTGTTAATTTAATAGCTTTCATAACAATATTTGGAGTGGTAGTGAAAGAAACGATCCTGCTGAGGTTAACCTGCTCCATGAGTTACCCTTGGGGCTATTTGGAGATGCATTTTAGTTACTACATAAGCAAAGCTGATTGACCAAACTTTAAAATTAATGTCTTTGATTTGTATCTCCAAATAGAATGCAGTGCTTAAAAAATGAGAGTGGCTGAATGTTGCCACAGTACATGAAGAATTAATCAGTAGTTAGGAGCCGTGGAAATAAAGGGGAGATGTTTCCAAAACATTAGCTAGAGTTTAGCTTATCAGGAGGATGTAAGGATCAGTGTCAGCACACAGGTGTGGTGTGAACTTTCCCCAGCACTTTCATTGGGGTTAAGCATAAATGTCTCATGTCTCATCTGAGACACCAGAACATTCCAACAACTACCTTAAACAATCAATCAGGCAGTTTTCAAATTGTTTGGTTAACTGCATGCTCTTTACTACAAAAAAACCCCAACAAACTAATTATGATCTCAATTGCATTGGTGGGTACCAGGGGACAAACCAGCTCTGAATAGATGGTGGGTGAAATCCTCCACAGGCTATTCGCTGGCCTGTTGTCTACCAAACCAGTGGGCAGATGTATATCACAGTAGAACCAGTGCTCGTTTCCATTCTTGTTGGCAGATGTACAGGAGCCAAAGACTGAATATGCCTCTGACACTTTATTACTTAATATGTCCTTTTGCCTGATCCCTGTCAGGCAGCTGTGAGATTCCCCGGATGGCTGATACATGTGAGCTTGAATTGCTGTGGTCATGACCGCTGAGATTTTGTGCATAAAGGCTTTCATACTGTAATCCTGTCTCTTGACTGTTCTTCACAGGCATTCAATAGAAAAAAGAATTATTTACTGTATATTAACATCTGAACCTAATTGTATAAGCTAATGGGAAAAGTAAATAAACATGATGTCCATTAATTCACCCCTTCTCTGGATTTACAAAACCATGAGGTTTGATGAAACGTTGAGCTTTTTCCCCATGACTTAAAAGTGAGTGGTAACAGTGGGCAGATTATTTTAAACTGAGACATACTGACCCACAGTGTTATAACTTTGTGCTATATTTTGCATATATACCTGTCTTGCTGTTTACCTTGCTGCAAGGGTTTTGCTAGCATCTACTACATTAAAAAACAGTCTTCTATGGTGCCCCTGGCCAGAAATATCAATTTACAGTTTTTAGGAAATTCTACCACTCCAAATAGGACCTAACGATGTTTTTTTTCTTTGTTTTAAAAATATATTATCTCCAGTACACAAATTCCATTTGACAACATCCCAATGCTTTGTTTTGATAACACAGAAATGCTATCATGTCAGTGATTCAGATGCAGTCATATTAAGATGCAATGTGTGTATACATATATTAGTGTATAAACTCACTCTCTTAAAATTAATATTAGCATATAATCTAAATGTCAAACGAAGTGAAACAGGGTGATACTTTTGAAATGAAATGTTTTGGCATTATCAGAATGAAACAAGAAAGATGAAATGATTCATTTTGACACTTTCCTGTAGAAAATTTCTTCAAAAATGAAATGTTCCTGTAGAACATCTTGATTTCAACGAAACTGTGTTTTTGGAGTTGAACAATGTTCTGCTGAAACATATTTGAGCAGCTGTATCTGGACCCCACCTGTGGGTGTATGCATTTGTAAACTTACCTCTCAGCAAGATGAAGGCTACCTGGCATGTTAAACTCAATATTCACTTCAGAAAATGGCCATGAATTATGCAACTTCATCTGAAGCCAGAGTCACACTGTGACAAGACAGGGTCAAACTACAGTGTGAAATATTTTGATATGTGCACTCCATTAATGAGACTCTCACATAGAAGTAGCACAAACATGCCCCCACATAGAATGATATCATTATTGGGAATTTTTTCCTCCAGGAGTTATTTGTGCATCAGATGTGCCTGAGCATATAATTCAAATGGAGAATTTGGGAGTCATACAATCATAGAATTATAGAATGGTTTGGGTTGGAAAGGACCTTAAAGATCATCGAGTTCCAACCCCCCTGCCATGGGCAGGGACACCCTCCACTAGCCCAGGTTGCTCAAAGCCTCATCCAGCCTGGCCTTGAACAACTCCAGGAATGGGGCATCTGCACAACCTGTTCCAGTGCCTCACCGCCCTC
>NW_010134076.1:38071-40647 GCF_000699245.1 Pterocles gutturalis | reverse complement strand
CTTCCCCTTCCCCCCTTTCCCCTTTCTCCCTTCCCCTTCCCCTATTCTCCTTCCCCTTTCCTTTATTTTTTCTTTTTCCTCTCCTCCTCTTCTTTCTTCTTTCTTCTATTTCTTCTTTCTTTTATTTCTTCTTTCCCTTCCCTTCTGAAAACAGTTCCCTAATCTGTTGAAAGGATTAAAAATTCCTGTTGTTTTACAAGTAGTAAATAAATACTTTTGGTATTTTAGAAGCCTCCGAAGTGTATCAGAGTGGTCAGAAAATGTTTATACTGCAGAGAAGGTATCGAATGGATATTTATAGCATTTAAAACATTACCTCAGATTGGTGTGGCTGGACTCTGAGAGCAGACTGTTTGCATTATCAACTTGCAAAGTATTTTGTCAGATCCTAGTGTGATGGGGCTAGCCTTCAAGAGAACAATTTTATATGTCTATATATTGGGGGGTTTTTGTTGAAAGTAGAGCAAGTGCCAAGACAGAGAGTATCTCAAAATAGAGTAGAAAAATATCAAAAGGACAAAGTTTCCACTAAATCAATCCAAGTGAATTATTCACAGTTCTGTAACATTTTGACTCTATTAATATATTATAAAAGACCTACATTGTTTCATGACAAAAATCTGAAAATTCTGGTTACATATGAAAACACCCTTTCATTCTGTAAAAATTTGTTCTCAGGGGGCTGTAAGTTTTCCTCCAAATTAACTTTTAGACTTAAATATATCCTCTTATTCTCAGTATTTTTTAATTTATTTGAACCTGAAAAAGAGAACAATGAGCCTATTTTTGGGTTACACAAGTATGAAGAAGATTATATTTAAGAAGTAAAAATATTGTTGAGTCATAATTAAATATTGGAATTATAAACTGAACCATTTTATCACATAATTGGTTCTCCAAGAGGACGACATGTTTTGATCAGATGGGAAAACCAGCTGAGAAACAAAATGTAGAAATGTAGAGAATAGAATATATACAGCTGGTATAAAATATATAATTCCTTGGTGACATGAGCATTTGACAAATGTAACTATTCCGTTGTTTTTACAGAGGATTTCAGCTTATGTGAACAAATGTTTCAGTATCTGGCTATTTGCCCACAATCCAGTTGGGTTTGGAGTCTGGATGGTTGTATTTATACTAATCCCTGTGGATTCTACTGAATTCTTCAAACCATAGGAATTCAGTCTAAGCATGTCAGACAAATGTGGCCATCTTTCCATTTAGTCTTGGTTTCTCAGTGTATTATTTTGAATCCTCTGTTGGCAAAAACCATGAGAAATCTGGGTAGAGTATTAAATATGTGTGAAGTGGTTCCTTCTGAAGTAGCTGGATATTTCAAAGTTTGTTCATTCTGAAAAGGGACCATTTAACAGGGAAGGCTTTTTTGATCAACAAAAGAACTTACACATGTTCCATCTAATTCTTCCCTAAAAATTGGTTATCACTGTGATTTTGAGTGTTCACTTAGCTGTCTCGCTCTTGACATCTCAATAAATAATAAATTATTCAAACTATATTGCAGAATTCTCAGAAGAGCCTTTGAGGTCCCTGAGAATAGCTGTGGTTAGGGCACTCATTGGGAAGGTGGCAGACCACAGGTAAAATCTCTTATTGCCTATTTTAGACATTTATACTAGATCTTTCATATTCTCAGGTATGTGGGAGATGGGTGACTAATCACCAATTTATTAGACTTTTTGATGTGTGTGTGTGTTTCTTGTCTAATAGCCTATTGTGGACCTGCAAAACCTTTGTGATAAAAGCGCCATATTTGACTAAATAATTCGTTACCAGAATGTGTCGGTTCAAATCCTAGTTGTGCCACAAATTTCTCATGTAACCTCAGGCAAGACAATTTATCTGCCTAAAAATTAGGCACCTAATCTCAGCTAGTCATCTAGGCTCCCTCTGTAGTCAATGGTGAGAGATAGGTACCTCCAGAACGCAGCTCATACCTCCTCTTTTAGACCCCTATCTTTGAAAAAGATGAATCACCCCCTGCAGGTGCCTGTCTTTGCAGCCATTGATACTGAGGGAGCCTGGGTGTCTAGTCTAAACTAGTTGCTTAACTATTAAGTAGCTAAATAAAGGGGAAAAGCTTTTCACTATGGGTATTTTTTGTGCCTCATTTGCCCGTGTGCACAAAGAATTCAGCCCATATGTGAGGGATGGTAATACAGACACATGTACAAGGTGGTGGTGGGTGGTTTGCAAAACTTGATTTGTCAACATCACAAGCTTTTCAGTCTTAACATGTAGGAACCAACTGGATAATTTGGTCTTCAGGTATCCAAGTATATCCCATATTTGCAAGGGGAGGCACTCTCACTTTCTGTTAGCCCTACAGATAAAGAGGAGAATGAAACATAGATGTGTATTTAATCTAAAATGTTCTTGTTGGCTGCGAATGTGTTTAAAGAAATCAGTGATCTACACAGATTCCATAACTTTGGACTAGATGTCAAATGACACTAAATGTGAGCACTGACATTTGTGTTCAACTCTTTTCTGCAAACAAACCAACCCTGAATCATTTAATTCTGCTTCTGCAAGTAGGATAGGAGTGTTAAAAA
>NW_010134076.1:19466-38058 GCF_000699245.1 Pterocles gutturalis | reverse complement strand
AAAAAAAAAAAAAAGAAAGAAAGAAAAGTCTGTGTTGGTCTGTGAAGATTTTACTTCATGCTGCAGTTTTATATTTATTACCAGCTATCTCAGGAGGTTTTACTCCTCTTCACTCTCTTAGTCAGCAGTTTTAAACTCCTGTGTGTCTGCCAAAGAGTACAGTGGTATAGCTAGCCAACAGCAGCTATAATCTGATTATAAACCTAACATTTTCTGTTTAATTCCTTAACCTTCATTAGGGGGAAAAAAAAAAAAAAAGACATCTATTTGGCAGTGCAGTGAATATGTGAAGACCAACCCGATACTTTGAATTTGATCTGATCTCACAAACCAGTACCTGACTAGACCCACGATGTCTTGCATCGCAGTTTGGAGCATCCTGCACTGTAAAACAAGTGTGTGGGGCACCCTTAAGAAACCAACTGCTCCTGGCTTGGAGGTAGACTCAGTGGGAAGGGATACGTTTGCCAGTGCAAGAGAGACAATAAACTATATAGTCTTGTCCTACAGACTGCTGCTGTAGTCTGAGGCTACCCTATAGAACAGTCAGAAAGGCAATGTTATCCTTAGGTTCGAAGATGATCCCAGGGAGAGGCACAGACATTTGTTCCTCTCCTTGTCCATATGCATGAAGTGGGTGGGGTGCCTTGGATGAGGGATCTGGGAGCAAAATGGCATAATGGAGGGAACGCTTTTTTTTTTTTTTTTTCGTATTTCCTTGGGACTGCTGTGTCTCCATGCTGCTGCAGCTAAGTCTCTGTTACTGAGTAGAGAGGATTGGAGAAGTGGGTACTTTTATGTGCATTTTCGAAAATATATGCAGTATGGACAGACAAGACATATAAATATATCAAACTGGGATTAAATATGTTTGAAAATGGTCTTTTTCATAAATGTGATATGACTTTTATCTGCAGTATAGTTTTAAAATACCGAATACAGAAACAGGGAGAACTTTTCCATATTCATTCATTTTGTTAATCCAAAGACTTCAGAGATTTCAGAAAAGGGACTGTTTAAAAGGGCATGAAGCAGAAGCACTGGTTTAGATGCTGAAATATGTATTTATTTTCAAAAAGCAAGGTGTAGCTGTATGATTTATACTTTGAAATCAGGCCTAAGGTGTCTCATAAAAACACTTGGTTTCTCAACCTTTAGACAGGGAACTTTGATCACATGCTTGACAATATGAAGATTGTTCTGTTGAGGTAAAGAACAATTTGCTGATTTAAGCATCCTGATTTTTCTCATACCATTAAGTGCAAGCTTATGATCATGAAGAGTCAGTTTCTAGCTGTCCGTTGTCTGTCTCTGCCTTCCTTTTTCATCTGCAGTAAAACAATAGAAAAAAAGGAGAAAATAATAAGAAAAGGTGGTATACGGACTGATCTAAAGGAAACCAATTTCTTTATTTCCTTAGAAAACAAGGCTGCTGTTTCAGATGACATTTTTGGTTTTGACAAAATTGTCAAAAGAGATTTAACTCCTCTGTTTCCAGATCATAAGATTTCTGTAAAAGCAAGAGTGCCCAGCAAAGGAATTCCTCTGACTATTATTAAAGACAGATCAGATTTAGCAAACTCTGTGTTATTTTGAGATAAGAAAATTGCGTAGAACTAAACAACTTGACATTTTACTTCCTCTTTACACTCTGCCTAAGATGGAAACCACATGAGTGTAGGCATGTTGGCTTAGAAATATGAAACATGACAAATCTTTGTTTTGCTTTGTTTCCAAACTTGAAACTGAAGAAATTGTATGCTTCCCAGTGAATTACACAGTCAGGTTTCCCTGGGTAACCTATGATTCTTCAGAACCTATTTTTAGTGTTTTAGAAAACTGTTAAGCCAGGCTAGTAATTGTTTATTAGTCCTCAGTGTACAGTTCAAGCCAAATAATTGCAAACATACCCATTCTTATATCATCTTAAGTCTACTGATCCTGAAAGGAACCTGTTTCCTCCTAGAAGAAAAGGCGTGTGTTCTTATTGAATGGGACAGTGAGGGACAGAAAGGGTGGTCCCGTTGCAGTCAGTGGAAGGTTTGCCCTTGCCTTAGTGGGACACAGTTGTAGCTGTTTCTGTACGGTGTGAGTGCACCTCCGTGCTTGCTGGAAGCAGGACATCAGGTCTAGGCACACTGAGTGGGCCAGTCCCAAAGCGCGACTGTTTCCCTTTTGAATTTTGATTTTGAAGGATGAGAAGAAGGAAATTATGATGGAAATAATAATTAGAAAAAAAAGTGCACGTTTTTATGAGTTAACAATCTAATTTAAACCTTTATTTTCCATCAGCTATTTTTGCACAATTAAATCAAGCTACTTGCTATTCCATTGGCAGGATTTTCTACCAGGGCTAAACATTTTTGGAAACTCACCAGAAAATTAGATGTTATTTCATTATGTGCTGTTTATCTGGAAAAATATGTGTAAATTATATTTTGGGAAAGCTCATAACCTTTCTTTAATTTGTTATTGCTTCGTATGCTGCTCAGTGGTTGTTACAAGTTATGAAGTGCTTTCTATTCTTGTGTTGCCAAGGTCTCTGCTTATTTCCAAGAGGAGCTAAATAGTTTCTGGAGTGTGAATGAGCCAGACTTCCCCATTTCTGGTGTTAGTCCTTCTGTATTTTTTCCCACACATGAAAAACCGAGATAAGCCAGGTTAATTCCCAGCCAGAGGATGGATTAGTTAATATTTAGATTGCATTTTGCAAATATTAAATGTAATACCATGGAAAACTATGGATAAATATAATTTAAGATTCTGAAAAACATTTCTGTGATACTGAGAACTACCTTACCAGTCCTCTTTAAAAATGGGCTTGCTAACACTATGGAGCCACAGTGATGGAAGCTGTATTAACAAGACATCTAGGAACAAAAACCACTTAAAACTACAGTATTTTGTACAATGTAGAATTTAACTTTATGAATAACTTCAGACAATCATTCTAAGGTCAGAATAAGTAGTGTCTTGGATGCAGTGGGAAGGACTAGTGTTTGTAGAGGCTGTTACCAGCATGTGGTAACATGGTATGTGAAATCACAGAGATCTCAACGGAAAGAAGTTCTCAGGTAATCCACAGGGTCATTTTGAGAAATGTGAAAATGCAATTATTTTGGCTTTTTGAATTTTTAAATATATTTATTGCTTTTACCATATTTATTATCTATATTACAGTGAATCATCACCTTCTGTAGCAACCAATCATTACATCATAAAGGGAAGAGGAGAGAACATACCTCATATTAAAACCCTGCCTGGAAAGACCGAACAATATGCTTTTGTGATGGATGATCCACTGTCTTGCAAACTTGAAATTTTATTTAGGAAACTTTCAGGAAATTTTTTTTAATGCCAGAATATTTTTCATCCAAGCATTTTCATTTTAATTGTAACATTTGACCTGAGTTAATTGAAGCATTAAGCTACAATCTTGTTAGGAATTGTAACTTAGGTCTGCAGTCTGTCCTGTAGACTTGTTCTTGGAGATTGCCCTACTCTTCCTGTAGTTCAATGATGTTTCTTTTTGACTTAATTCAGTCATATATCATGAGTGTCACAACTCTCTGAATGCCATAAGGAACATATGGCCAGGAGGCCAGGTCTACATGAAGGAATGTATATGTCACATATTTAACTCTGCCTGCCATGACATCCACCAGAATGCTATATGCGTTTTAGTAACAGAGCTGACCACCAGTGAAGCACTTCAGATTGATTTATTAAAGTACGTGAAATATTTGGGTAGAAGAAATGCTGAAATGATCGCTTTATGTTAAAGGGAAATATAGAAATGAATGGTGCTGCTCTTTCCAAACTTTTTTGTCTTGATTTATATTCTGTGGTTTTGTAATTCTTAATTTCTGATAGGTTGCCACTTCCACCTAAAATCGGAAGAAAGATGCAGAAATGGCAGTTTCTTCATGCTGGAAATTCTGTATTTTGCACACCTCTCCTAACAAAATCTATGTAGTCCTCTGCATATTGCTTTACTTAATATAAACAGTCCTTACTGATCCCTGAGGCAATTAACTGGGTGATAAATACTGTGTCCACAATCCACCCAGGCCTCCAGATCAGTGAGTGATAATGTTCAGCTTTGACATCTACATGAATGGCTAAAAATGGGCTAGAGGCTTAGCTGCACATGACTGGAGAGGGTGGTCTTCTCATCCCTGGTCTGCACACTTTGCTGTTTTATATTAGGATGTCAGTAGAGAAGGAACTGGACTGCAACTCTCAGCTATCCCAACTGGATGCCTTCCTCGCTAAAGTATGTCCATTGCAGATCTAGCCCAGCGGCCTCCATTTGTTTTCCCATCTGCTACACAGGATAATCACGCTTTCCTTTTTGTATCACTGCTCCAAAGATACGTTTGTGTTCTTACTGTTCGGTACCATATGATTGCAATCCATAGTGCGAAACTATTTAACAATCCATTTTTTGTAATCAAGACATCTCACGTAAGTGTTGTAATGCAGTGTCTTAAGCAAATGCTGACTGTGTTAGCAAACCTAGATATCTGAGTGTGCATGAGCTATCTGCTACAATATGCACAGCAGATGCAGGACCCAATCCTACTTAAAACAAACCAAACCAAAACAAAACAAAACAAAAAAACCAGAAGAATTTTGCCATTGACTGTAATGGGAACAGGGTCTTTCTTCCTGGCTCTGTGTGAAAGGTGGAAGAAGTCTTTCAGTGGTAACACACCAGGACACAATGAATTAACTGTAGTAAGAAATCACTACTGGGCCTAGTTAGTGTCTGCTGCATCCCAACCATGTGCTCTTGAGAGAGAAAGAGAGACAAACCTGCACGTTAATAATTTATTGTGTCTGATGGCAAAAGTGAGGTGGAAAATAATGGCGGTACTGTATTTCATTTCTTCCAGATATACACTTTATTTCCTTTGCTGTAAAGTTTCTGTGTATGCTGATCAGCCATGTTCTCCTCATTTTCTGACATCATTTACTAAGTCAGGAGACAAACTCAACCCTTTTAACCACTGTGTGAAGCTGAACGATTTTGTTTAAAGTTTTTTGATAGTGCAACTTATCATACTATTCTGGAAGCCTGGCTTTTCCCATGCATTCCAATGGTGATCTCCATTTCCTCTGCTCTAATCAACACCATCAGCACAGGAAAAAAAATAATCTGCTGCTTATTTGATTTTAAGGTCTCCTACATTTTTATATATCTAAGACACTTTGAAAAAGTTTTTTAATGCCTAGCTATCGAATAAACCCTTGGTTCTGTGGATGATCCTTTCCACAGAAATCGTCCTATTGTCATCGGTATTGTTCTGAGATGGGAATAAGTGCAATGGGGGGAGAACTGCTCCGTCAGCAAGAGTGAGATGAGACCCAAGAGTAAAGATTGCTCATCTGGTGCAGTGTGTCAGCATTAAAGCCTCCTTGTGTGTTTCAATCAGGATTTAGAGTATCTTTCCAGTTTTTCCTAATAAGCCGCCTTCTCAAAGTTCATTTTCTTGAGACTTCATCTCTTGAGACTTTAGTGTCCTGAATTTGAGTCTTTTTTTATTTGGGAAGGCGTCCTGTGTAACGCCCAACCCTCAGCACCTGATTAGAGGATGACTGGCAACTGTTATGGGCCATGGCTTTTTACAGGCTCAGTTCCATAAGCCTAAATTAGAGGGATATTCCACTAGAAATACATGCATAAATAGAGATTACTTATGTGAGTAGCGTGAACTGGCCCTTCCTTATTTTTTTGTCGTGAAGTGCGCTTGATCTTATTCAATTGCTTAGTGTGCTGTGGTAGAATTGAAATAGAATAGAGTGTCATATTGCAGAACCGTAGCAAGTTATTATGGTCACGGTCTCTCCTCTGACTATTTGCAAATTAGCATTTTACTAACAGGGGAAGCATATGCTAGATTAAAACAAGGAGGCTTTTTTTTCCTTTTTTTTTTTTTTTTTAAGAAAGGCAGAAATAGCAAAAATTATGCTCTTCAATTTCGTGTGAAATATCTCTTCTTCTCAGGGAAATATGTTTTCTGGATGGATTGCCACCTGCAGAGTGTACTATACATCTTTGTTAAATTATTTTCTGTCTCTGCAGAAATAGCAGTTTAGTTTTGTAGTATTTTTTAAACAAAATGACTGAGCATTTAGCACAATTATGTTCAGCACTGTAATCTTTTTTTTTCTTCTTTTGTCAAGCCATCCTTTAACAGGGAATAAAAAATGCGACACACTGTAAGCTATTTTGCATAAATGAATAATTATGATTGCCACATATTGCCAATTGTAATTAGAGATAATAATGCTAGGGTTTGGAGCTTTTACTCATGCATTGCTTTTCCAGGTAAAACAGAACTTTTGTAACGTTCATCCAGTTCGTGGATGACCAGATTGTTTTCTCCTCTCACCAAGGACATGCACATATGCATTTTTTCCCACTTTTTTTTTTTTAATGATAGCTTTAATTAGTTGAAGGTAAATAAGTAAATAAAAGACACACTATAAATAGTAGACTCTTAGCAAAATTAAAGGCACATTAAAGATAACATACTTTTGGGACTTGCAGATCAGTTAGCAAGTTGCCTGAGCATTAGAAGGAAATTGGAAGCTGCCTGGAGTTACAAACCAAAAATGTTGTAGGTAGTGTATGCATGGACAGAACATTGAAGGGCTCAGTTTACCTTATTTACATTCTAGCACCTTTGGGATTTGAGGAAGGCTCGTTTTTTTGTGGGGAGAGGAGGCTGTTTCCTGCAAACTGCTGAGCTAAAACCCAGCGTTAGGCGTACCTTCTCACAAAGCAAGCTGCTTGCTGCTGCAGTGCAAAAACCTGCAGTTTGTACAGTTCTCGGATACCCTGCATCCACACTGACATGAGAACTTGGCACGGTGCTAGACTGAAAAACAATGCTGTTTAATCAGGTGTGGAGTGCGGGCTTATTACTTTTGCCAGCAGCTTTGTTTTACTTGGACTGCATAGCCTTGTAAGGATTCAAAGCCATTGCAATATTGCTGAAGAAGCTTTCTGAGATGTGTAACTAACCATAATGCTGTATCTCCAGGGTACTGAATGAATGCAGCAAACAAACTGTACTGTGCAACTGTCTCATTTTCCTAGGAAAAATGGACCAACTTCTGGAATTGTTGTTCAGCTCCCAGTCTCAGTGGGAGTTCTGTCTGAGCACAGGCAGGCTAAAGCCTAAACAATGAGCATTAAATTTGGCCCCTTCATCTCAGGATCTCACAATTCTTTGGGAAATGTTAACAAATTAAGGTTCACAACCCCCACCCTGTAAAATAATATTGTTCCTCTTTTACAGATGGACAAAGTGGATCATGAATCAGGGACAGTAACAAGAGCTAGAGATCAGAAATCTGACCCTGGAGCAGGCTGCTCCATTGTCTTTATTGATTATTTTTCATAGTCTTGTTAGATCCCCAGTCTCTCATTATGCTTCTCAAGAGTTTCCATAACTGCAGTTGAGGGTGTTTGGACGTGATTTTCCACATGGATTATTTGATGCATTTTCCTCATTCTGCATATCCTGACTTGACTTTGTCACTTAAACCCTAATTGGAAGGGTGCTGCAGCCGTTACAGGTTACAAATCCTGCTGTTTTGCCTACCAGGGAATGATTTAAATGTGAACGTAATCTCTGTTCCTTGCCCTGCAGAAGCTTTCGTGCGGCAGCACATCTCACAGCGAGGCCACGCCTAGCTGAAACCTCCCAAAGGAGTGCTGTAGAAACCAGTATCCTCTTAAGGCATTGGTAACCTGGCGGAGATAAAAATAGGGAAAAAAAGACCAAATACTCTCTTAATATGTGCACTGATTTTTTTTTTTTAATGGGATTTTAAAATGATTAGACTGTTTTTGCTGCTTTCTTCCCTAGGCAGGAAGTATATCAAAATGTTCTCCAGGTAGTTTGTCCTTATAAATTGCCTAGCTTAATTTTCTTCTCTTAGAGTAGAATCTCTAGGATACTTGCATGTTCTAGACAGCACTTTAACAGAGTTTTACAAGCATATGGGTTAACAACTTCTGCCCACTCGAGATCTCTCAGCAAGATTGTGGTAGCAGCAGCCACAGCTTTTGTAGAAACTACTATTAGAAAAATACTTTGTGTATTTGTCTTGCTTTAATGTGATGTGTGGGTAGTGTACCCTCACTGTGAGGGTGGTGAGGCAGTGTCCCAGGTTGCCCAGAGAAGCTGTGGATGCCCCATCCCTGGAGGTGTTCAAGGCCAGGCTGGATGAGGCTTTGAGCAACCTGGGCTAGTGGAAGGTGTCCCTGCCCATGGCAGGGGGTTGGAACTAGATGATCTCTAAGGTCCTTTCCAACCCAAACCATTCTGTGATTCTATGTTTGCTACCTACGTGAATTCCTAGTTGCCCTTTCTGTTTCCTTCCTATCAGCTGCTCTCCATTCCCTACATTCTCATCTTCTTCTTTCCTGGGCACACACTTCCTGAAACCTCATTCCCTGCTTCTTCTCTTAGTTGAATATTCTGTATCATTCCTTTCTTTTGCTTAATCCTTTGTAAGCAGATTCAAAACACAGTTATCTTCTTTCACTTGATTCTCTCTTTCCAGGGACTTCCTTGAGGTTATTTGTAAGTTTGCTCATTTTCCCAGTGTAACAACTCAATATCATGTGCTTGTCCTCTATTTGTAAAGCTGTTAACTGTTGTCTGGGCTCTGATCATGTGATGATTCAACAGTTTTTGTCCTTTTTTTTTTTCTTTCCCCTGGACAAATGCATTTCTGTGCTGCAACATTCATTCAGATAATGCTGCAAATATCAGTTCTTTATCCCTTTAATTAAACTACTGCATCCCTTCTACTTGCATTGCTTGAAGAGGTATGTTCACTTTCAAGGTTTCTTAGCCTATATTCCACTGTTTTTATGTTAATTTTCAAACTAATCCTGTGCTCTCTCTTATCCTGCCCTTCATTTGTAGGAGGGAGTTAACAGAAACATTCAAGGATACTCCGTTGCCTACTTTTCAAAGCTTCCTTTGAAATTCTCCTTGCCTTTCTAAATTCCCCCAAATTTCACAAACTTGTCTGTTATTCACTGCTTATTCTTCTCATCAATATTTTTCTCCTAGTTTTATTTTGCTACCTTCATATCCATTTGTTATCCATTAATAAGTTTCTTAATATTGCAGCTGTAAACTCTTGCAGCTCTGGCCATCTTATTAATCTTTGCATAATGCTGATTGCCATGGAGGTCTGAGTCTAGGACTGGTCTCTTAAGCACTGTGGTAACAGAGGGGAAAAGTGGATGCTGCTTCAGTCTGTTGTCCTGTGCCCCATTTCTCATTATGTGGAACCAAACATCTGGATATCCATCTATCCTGAAATCTCAATTTCATAGACTTCGTCCAGCTACTCTTTACTCCTTGTATGCAGTGTGACAAAACCATGCAAAGTTGTCTGAATAAACTCCAGGCTTACTTAGTCAAGCTAACACTTTATTTTTCTTATAACACTAGATGTGAATAGCACTGGGAAATAATTCCGAATGAGCCTGAGGACTGTATAGTCTGAGGAACAGGGTGAAGGGAACAGAGCCACTGCAGTGATCAAAGGTTCCTTTCATTAATTTTAGGCCATTCTGTGCTGCCAAGTTCACATATACTCAAGTTGAGCGTACAAGTTCCGTTAAATTAATTGCTTTCAGTATATATTCAGGGATGAAGACATGGAAGTACAGGCAGATGAGAGAAGAGAGGGTTTGCTAATGCCAATTATTTTAGGGAATTTTTCAAAATAAAAACTGAATCAGGAATGACACCAGATTACAATGATGCTGAGAATATGGTGGTTTCTTTTTTCAGTTTGTTGGATGAACGGAGGAAAGAGGGAAAAATAATTTGGGTTAACCCAAAGGAAAAAATGTTTAGTTTAATGACATTTTTCACATGATGAATCACAGAATCACAGTCTGGTTGAGCTTGGAAGGGGACCTCTGGAGGTCATCTGCTGCAGCCCCCATGCTTAAGCAGGGTCCTCTAGAGAAAGCTACCCAGCACCATGTCCAGACTGCTTTGAATATCTCCGAGGATGGAGACTCCACCACCTCTCTGGGCGACCTGTGCCAGTGCTCGGTTACCCTCACAGTAAGAAAGTGTTTCCTGGTGTTCAGAGGGAACCTCCTGTGTTTCAGTTTGTGTCGTTGCCTTTGGTCCTGTCATTGAGCACCACTGGAAAGAGCCTGGCTCCGTTGTCTTTACGTCCTCCCTTTGAGTATTTATATACATTGATAAGATCCCCTCAAGCCTTCCGTTCTTTAGGCAGAACAGTTGAACCTGTCTCAGCCTTTCCTTATAGGAGAGATGCTCCAGTCCCTTCATCATCTTAGTGGCCCTTTGCTGGAGTCTCTCCAGTAGTTCCATATCTCTCATCTTGGAATTGTTGTGAAACACTTAGTCCTTCCCCCTTTAAAAAAATATATTTTCAGATGAAACCATCTGACCACTCCATCACAAATGTGTGAGTCGCTTTTATCAATCCAAATAATTTTCCAAAGGACAAAATTTTGACTTTTTTTTAGCTCAAATTACATCAATGGATTTTTTTTTTTTTTTTTACAGACTGCAGATTTCACAGGTCAGCCTTTCTGTGCTATAGTGGTTCAAACTCTAGATAACTTCAATAAATTAATATAATCATTCTTGGCTTACAAAGGTGCAGCTCTACTGAGATTTTAAAATTGATTACAATATCATGTAAATACATTGGGTTTCTCTTTATCTGGAATTGAATTTAAGCTTTCATACTAACTTGTTATTCTTGGTGTTATTCATGAATTTGAGGCTCCTTGTATTTATAACATTAGCAATTAATATCAATTATTATCATTGTTAGGGAAAAAGCTATTATGATTTTCCGAAGCATGTTAAATGCAAATAAACACCACAGTAAGGAGAAAAAAGAAAAAAAAAACACAAACACTTTTGCCTGCTAATGTTGCGGCATCGTTTAATTAAAATATATACTCCATCCTCAGTTTCTGGCTGCCTTGATAAACATGTGAGTAAGAGATACTGTTTAACGGGAAGCACATGTTTGCCTATATTGTTGTCTTCTTAAATTAATTTAGAAATCTCTCCAAAAAATATGAATTCAGTATCCTCCTTTTTCTTATTTTCTGGTTAGCTATATTTTATTTTTTTTTGCCTGCAATAACAAAGCCATGAAAAAAGACAGCAATCCCCTTGCTCATGTGATATAATTCCACACTCTGAGTGTGAATACTGGCAGATCAGCAGAATGAGCCATCTGCAAGCTATAAGCTGTGTCTTTGCATGAGTAGATTTAGGGTAAAAAAAAATTGTCTGACCTGGAAGCCAAACGTTACTTGGCATCTTTACTAGAGATCCCTGCAAGGCCAGACACCGCTTGTGCTGAATTTGTGTCCTTTCTAAAATATATGTGCCTCCCTCTTGCCATCATATTTTGTAGTACATGTCCGTAAGTGCACAGACAGAAATGCACACACGGAGGGCTGCATGACGGGCCACCTCCGAGATGCTGTACTGCAGTTTAATGAATTTCAGACTTCATAGTTAGTCTCTGTTGGATTGCTGTGCTGGTGAATAATGAATATCATACTGCAGGGTTAATCCCAAGTGGCTAGTTTTCTGGTTTTAACAGGCTGGGTGTTAGTCCTGAAATGCTTGTAAATGTCTACAGTTCATGTGTTGTACTGTGTAGGAACATGCATTTCTAAATCCTCACCTTACTCAGGCCAAAAACTTCCACTGAAGTCAACGGAGATAGTCAAGGATGTAACACAAGATGGATTTGTTCCTACAGTCTTCCCCCTTCCAGGTTACTATCTCCTGACCTGAAGTCCCACCTCAAATAGGAGAGTTATGCATGCTGCCAGTTTTTTTCTTTTTGTGAGTTGCTGTCTCCCTTCTAAGCTTAATCTTCTGGCTCTGACATCCTAGTCCTCTGAATTACAGCTTGCACCTTCAACTAATGAAATTGTTGGCAAAATGCCCATTGACTTCATTCTGCAAGTGATGCAGCTGAACAGTGCTGACTCCTGAATGCTCCTGAGCCCTCGTGGAATAAATGTGAGCTGCAGAGCCACAGGATTTGTAAAGATTTGGCCCTAGATGATAGAACATTTGCGGCAGGTGGTGTCTATCTTTTCAAATGGTTTGTGAAGTGCCATTTTCACCTAAAATAATCTAGAAATGATTAAGTGACAGTAACACTTGTCAGATGACAACACTCAAACTTGTTGTGGGAGCAGGGAGGATAGAGTAGACATTTGCTTTCACTGCTCTTGTGTGGATGCATGTAGGAAGGAATTAAAGCAGTACCTTAAAAAAAAAATCCTCTTTTCCCCCTGCAGTTTGTCTTTTTGTCTCCCTTCTCTATTTACCCTCATTGGAAGAATTAGAATCTGATCAAACCTTCCCGGTTGTTCTAGCTAAAAGCTAATGTCTGCATAGGCTACGTTTTCTATGCTCTTATGCCTGCTTTAGAAGAGATCTGCTTTGAATTGCATTAAATTTTTCCTTCCCATTAACTTCAATGGCAGCAAAACCAGATTTAAAAAAAAAAAAAAAAGAAGAGAAAAAAAAAAATACTTCTCCAGCATTAAAAGACATAGGGGTTTATTTAACATGAAATACTTTCTTGCATGATCTGTCTCCTGCAATTACAGTGAGCATTACTGCTGCCCCACTGCTCTTTTAATATAAACTAAAACAAGCTAAAGGGATTCTCAGGTCTCAGGACTGTAGGTGATGATATCCTTCTTGCACAACAAAAAAGAAAAGAACGGTGGCTGGTCATGCGGGACTGAGAGGGAAATAATGGGTATCTAAATGTATGAACATACTGGCTGTGGAGAAAAGACCTACAAAAGGAGATTTCATCAATGTAGGAGATAACAGTGAATCTGTGATGGGAAAAGGGTAGTGCTTTGAAGGCTAATACTGGTGGGCTTGACACCTGCTTGTGTACGTCTGGAAAATACTAGCAATGTCTGGGGAAGCAAAATTTCCTTTCTTTATCCTTTCCCCTCCATACTTTGTAGTGACTTCGAGCGTTTCTCTTTAAACTGTGTGCGCTATGGGCAGTCTATAGAATAGGGCCTTTGCTATGCCCACGTCTTTGTGCTTTGTGTCATTTAAATGACAGAGTGCTGGACTGTGGCTCATTGTAATAACATGGTCTCTGTTCTACCTGCCCTCTGTAGTTTGGGGACATGTTTTGGGCAAACTTGGCAATTATCCTATTTAGGGAGTGTTGGCAGAAATGCTACAACAGAGGCAGAGACAACATTATAAAGCACCCGTTGGTCCCAGTATAGCTGTAGGTGCCTAATGCTAAGCAAGCTAACAGCCCCATAGGGGTGCCTTGCTTTCACTCTGTGTAGTGCCTCGCTCACTTTTTCCCTTCCACAAGGAGTTGAGGATGTAGACGTCTAATGCCAGCAATAATCAGCTCCTGCCTTTCAGCAGAGGGCGTTCAAAACAGCAGGCACGTTTTCAAGAACAGGAGCTAGAAGTCAGATACCCAAGTAGGTACTTAACTATACGTCTACTGTGCCGATTTCCTAAAGAGTTTAATGCTAGTCCTGAAGTTTGAGGTCAGGCACGATAGCAGGAGAGGCAGACACATTAAGGGTCAAGGGCCCCAGGAGGCAAAAGCTTCTGCCCATTCCCTGACTCATTTGGGTCAGGCAGTGCTTACCAAGAGTTGCGAAAGCTTATTAGATGACGAAATATAGAATAGATGTTGGCTTTAGAACAAGGAGAGCTGCAGCACTGAAAGATGACCCCTGCAGCCCATGTTTTGTGAGAGATGGCTTCTTTTTATTTTTCTTTTTTTTTTTTTTTTTTTTTTTTTTTTCCCCCTGAGTTAATAAAATGAGCCTGAGGGAAGAGCCTGAAAAAGATTTTGGCATGATGTTAGTCCTTCCTGGGTTGGGGAAACAAGCCAATAGCCTTACAGGCAGCTGACTCTTTAATCACATATTTAGTATCTGGGAGAAAAATATTCTGAGGTCTCTAAGTGACCTCTAGAACCAAAATCTATTCAAATGGTCCTCAGAGATTTAGGAACCAGGACACCCTATGAAGCCCATTATCTTAGCCCTTCTAAGGGCTCAGAGATTTAAAGGTGTTTTGGTCCCTAAATGTTGTTGTTGTTTTTTTAAAAAATTTCTGGTCCTGTGCCATTTTGTAATTCAGACTTTGGCTTCTGCGTGATGTTGCCATGTTTGAAAAATATTCACCTTGATTTTCTATGCCCAAAGCTCCAGCTGGGCTCAGTTGGTTTCACACGTATTCAGGACATTTAATGACCTTTCAAAGTACGTAACTATGGCTTTAAGTAGTTGAATGTAGACTTCTCTCTCCAAGTTTAGGTCAAAGTATGAACATAATGAATGAAAACAAAAGATGTTATTTCTCTGATCAGTGAACTCTCTTGAAGCACAAATCCAGACCAGGTCCACAGAAAATACTGTGTTCCCTTCTGCAGCTTATTCCACCATTAATGAGAACATCTGTGTCAGATTGACAGGGAATCCACACACCTCTGAAAAACGCTTTAAAGGGCTTCAGGAACACGGACAATGTGATCACCAGAACAGGAAAAATTTGGAACTACACTGAGAGTATGAATCAAAGAATTATCACAGAATCACAGAATGGTTTGGGTTGGAAAGGACCTTAAAGATCATCGAGTTCCACCCCCCTGCCATGGGCAGGGACACCTCCCACCAGCCCAGGTTGCTCAAAGCCTCATCCAGCCTGGCCTTGAACCCCTCCAGGGATGGGAATACATGTAACTGTGTGCTGTAGTTCCTAACATGATACCCTTACTACCTGTCATCACTTTTCCTTTACAAATTATGCTCTCACAAGAAAATGAGAAATTACTGAATGCAGTTAACCAGCTTACCCCAGAGTGAAGTTTGATCCCACAAGAGAAAGTTGGCCTAGGAACTAGGAGCACCTAGCAAATTTGTTCTTGCTCTAGCTCTGGGAGCAGGGGTTGCTCCAAGACTGTGAGGTGGTGGCAGCAGTCGACTGTTTGTTTAATTTGATGAGAAAATGGCCACACGTTGACTTTTCTCTTTTTTCATCTGAATGTAAAAGTCTGAAAATTTGCAAAAGGTAATAGCTTTCATATATGTAGATGGGACTTAAAGTGGTGATGCTAATATACCCATGTGTGCCACTTCAATATACGTAAAGGGCCCTGTGTGCAAAAGCCAGCTAAGTTATAGAAAACTTAAAAGGAAAGCCTTTTAATAATTTTAAATCTAGAATTCAGCAGTTTAAGTTCTGACCTAAAGCAGAAATACAAATCACTCATACATTGCTTTTGGTACCTAATTTAAAATTTTTCCTAATTACCAGAAAGCGCTGGAAATTAAATAGCTTTTTTTAAATTATTACTAAAAACACTGTGAAAAGTGGAAAATTATGTGAAATCTTTAGTAAGAGACCTTGTTGGAGGGCTTCTTTTCAGCAGAAGTAATAAAGTAATCTGCTAGAGAAATTCTCTGATGAGACAAAAGGAAACTGAAATGACAAAACCTGTAGTGCCACCACAGAAATGCAGAGCACGTTTTTAAAAAGGGGATTTCTCTGGACTTCTTCTATGACTTCAAAGCCAGGGACCCATTTAACACAGGAGCAAAAAGTCTAACGCACTGGTAGCTGTCTGGTTTTTAGATGTATTTATTTTGCATTTACATTTGCAATTGTTTGAAAGCATGAAACATAAAATCATGTTGCAAAAATCATGCCTTCAGTGACTAGTACTTGTAAGAAAATCAGACAAGTTCTGACCACAGCTCCAAACTGCTAACGTGTGTGGCAGAGGAGAGGGGAGAAGGAAGCAGACAGGCAGCTACTGATTCAGACAGAGCACAAAATTCCAGCACAATTAAGAAAGAACGGGAGTGGTGGCAGAGAAGAAAGCTAACTGCACCGGGTGTGTTGAGATGGGGCAATATCAGGTTATCATATTGTAGTTAAGCCAGGAGCAGCTGCTGCCAGCAAAACCAAACCTAGCTTGCTCCTTGGCTGAAAACTTAACTATCAACATGCTTTAATTATGCATAAAAAGATACACAAAGCTAGCAGCTTTAAAGTACTCTTATTAATTGCACCAAATGTTAGTGAAAGATTGAATTATTCATAGTTATAGTTCTCGGGTTTCTTGATTAAGGAAAATAAGGAGAATTTGATGTGAATATGTCATTTCACATAGCTTTCTCAGTTTGCCTAATCCAAGAAACAGCGATGTATTTTATATGTCAGATCTGCAGAAAATGCATGTATCTGCTAGTTCCTTAGCAACCTCCCAAGATATGCCTGCATCTACTCCCATAAACCCTGCATATTGGAAATCATCTCCAGTGGGTTTACAGGGATCAGTGGATTTTGCCACACTAAAAATACCATTCATGTGCAGTTAGAGTAAATAATTTTATCTACTTACAGGATCATTGCTGTGTTTTGGGATTTTTTGAAACGTGTCGCTAAGAAAATAATATGTAAACACATTTCCTTGAGAGCCCTCTATGTGAACGAAGTGGGCTGTAAGCTGTAGTAGCTATATATGTATTTTTTTAACAACTGGAAACAAATCATGCTAATTCAGAAGTGCAGTTGTATTTGTCATAGCCCTGGTCTTCTTTCCTCTCTGCTTTGTAGCTAGAGGTACTAGCTAAAATTAGCACAAATTTCCGGAAGGGAAGATTTTAAAAGAACAGTGTATCTTTGTAGTTTTGAGCATTTTCCTCTTCAAAAAGAGAAACCTTCACACTTCAGTTCTCCTTACAGGATATGTGCCTTAGATTTGTCGTTGTGATACAATTTATGAGCGATCTGAACCTTATCAAACAACCCTGTACTTTGCTAAGTTGCATATGGCAGTAGGCAGGAGGTAAGGGATGGCTCCGGTGAGTAGTTTTCACTCACTCATACTGGCTGGAGCAGGGTCTAGGGGTCCCTTGCTTGAGACAGAGTTTTCAGGATTCAAATCAGGCTCAAAATTTTCACTGCAACCAGGAGTATGTGGGTCCGATCCAGTAGCTCACGTAGCGCATATGAAAATCTTCACTGAATCATATACTTTAAATATAATATAGAGAGACATAGATATATGTATCAATTTATATACTTATACACAGAAATACATACAGCTTAACTAATGTTTATGTGATGAATACTCTACCTGTCCTTTCACACATTTATGTAAGAAGGATGTAATTGTGTCCTCACTTATTGCAAATCACTAGCATGTTTAATGGCATGTAGATATGATCTGTAACTGCAAATAGCTTTTAAATATTATAAAAATATAGTTTACCTTTTGTGTGTTAGGTTTTGTACAAGATAAAGATTTAGTTCAGGGTTGCCTAATTTATCAACCTGATGGTATTTAAAAACTTTTCTGTGACTAGGATCACAAGATGTGTCTAAGAGGAAAGAAATCTACTGACGTGGTTTATAAGCAAGAGATGACAAAAACATACAAGTATAACTACCACTTCCTCGTACGATGAACCTGGGCTGGGCATGAAGTTGGATCTCCAGGCAACCTAATCACCGCAGTTCCTGAGAGCTCACTTCAACCAGATCTGCAATCCTACTGATCCTGTTCTCCACCTGAGCAGTTGCTTGACCACCTTTAGCCTAGCAGCTGCTTCAGAGGATGAAACTTCTTAAATGAAATCACAAATAACTGATACAGATAGGCTTGGGCAGCAAGGGACAAATATGAGGCATGCAAGAGTTTTCATGAGCTTTGATATGTGGTGTGATTGTGCTCATGGTGAGGGCCACTGTCCCTCGTGGCATCCTTTTCCCTTGCACTGCTGCTGAGGGCTTCTCAGTCAGGTAAGAGCATCTTTCCATTCAGCGCTGTGCCAACTGGTCCAGCATTGACTTCTTTGGCATGTCTGCACTGTGCAGTGATGTGGTGCAGAGCTGTTGGGATTAAACCTGCCCTGAGTTCTTACGTCCGCACTGAATCGCAGTGTCATGCAGAGATACTGGCTTGAGTCCCATCAACAGGATATTGCAATAGTGTTACTCCATGACCAAGCTGTCCACAGTTCCCCACCAGCTCTGAGATCTCTTCTCTGTATTTTCTGTGATAGGTTTGGTCTTTGTTTTTCACACATTTCAAATTTTTGATCATTTCAGCACAAAACTCCATTTTAGTTGTGACACAAGTAGACCTTGATGGGACATGCTAAATGCTTCAAAAATTTTAAAAAGTCCCATTTGGAAAAAAGATCAGAACTTTTGAAATACACTTTGGTACTTGTGCCACAGGCAAAAAATGAGAGCGATTGTAAGTTTTTAGATACAAGAACATATTTTCTTGCTCATAGACTACTGAGCATGGCTGACTCCTGGCCCATGACTCTCTCCAGTCCAACTGTAGACAAGCAATAGCAACAAGAAAAACAACAGCTTGTTACTATGTGCAGATTTACGGATGGTCTGAAATATAATGGGATCAACATACAATTCTTTTCTCAAAGACAAATTCAGGCCAGCTATTATTTTACCGTCAACGTCAAAGTACCAAATAAAGGAAA
>NW_010134076.1:1955-19435 GCF_000699245.1 Pterocles gutturalis | reverse complement strand
ACAATCATGAGCAAATCCCGAGCTCCACACCAGTACTCAGAAAGGCATAAAATCTGGCCAGAAGTGTGGCTGGCAATCCTAATACCGCTAAGTAGACTCTTTGAATTAGAGTTTCTCCTGACTGCATTTGCACATTTTTTGCAATGTTGCATTCAGACCAGAAAAGAGTCTTATTATGGAATTACTGTTTCTAGCGACTCACTGGAGCTCATTGCCTCTATTGATCATACGGTTTCAGGACATATACCCTCAGAAGTGGGTTTCAGCTAAGTGGAGCCATCCTGTGTGCTCTCACAGAAGTCAACCACAGTCTTGTGCTGCTGCGTAAGGGGAATTGATATAGGATTTATTGACCAACTTTGCCCTGAATAGGGATAATCATTTGCTTCTTAAACTTCCATCTAGTGCTTTGGCAAGCAGGAAGCCTGCACTAGTGCCAAGTCTGTAATTACTTTACTAACAGCGATGACATGTATGCCTGTTCTGCATGATCCTATTTTGTTGCTTCTGTTGTTGGCTAAGAACAACTCAGTACTTCGGATAATAGGAACTTCATCCCTGCATCTGTCTCTCAGCGGGGTGAGCTTTAACCTGGGCTTTGAGCAGGTTTTAAAGAGGAAAGGGAAAAATACATCAAAGCAACAAAAAGGCAAAATACACAAACAGGTACTGACTTGGTGGATATTGCAGAAAAAAACCCAAACCAAACAGCATGTGCTGTCTCAAGGATAATAAAGACCACATTGCTGTTGTGGGCTATGCACATGCATGAGGACCATCACAAGGTGGAGGCCATCTTTGCTGTGAAAAGCTGCCAGTGTCTCAGTACACTCTTCATACACGTGGATTGTGCCACATGGCATAGTAATCATCAGTCCATAAGGGTCTGGCTTCTGCCATCGTGTTTTATTCTACTTTATTCTATTCTATTCTATTCTTCACCATTGGAACATTTAATAAATAGCTGAAATAACTAAAACTTAACGACAGATTAGTCTTTTTTGCTGTCTCATAGGGACAGAATAGTGTATGCAATATGTAATTTTATTTTAAGAAGCTTTAATTTCTTTTGTGTCTGTATTTTATAAATGTGCACAGAATTAATTCATCTCCTGACAGAAGATCCTCAAATGAGGACTCCTACCTTTTTTTGTATGTTTCATTACAATGTTATTACAATCTACAGAACTCCTTCATAATCCAGTTCAGCTCACTGCTTTATTCTGATTTCTTGACAGGTTTGCTTTGCTGTTTGTGCATGTGTGCATACAGAAACATGGATGTATACATAATGGAGCAAGTTAGCAAAAAATATTCATTCTCGTGTAGAAAAAGGGTCAGTGACCTGTAGGAGCCATGGGTAAGTTATTTAAAAGTCACTGTGGGTTTATCTCAAATATTTTCTCACCTGCTTTATTTGGTAGAATACACATTTTTAAGTGACCAAGCAAGGAATACATGTCCTTTTTTTCTAAAACTTTTTTTTCCTTTCTGTGCACCAGCAGCTGCCTGCCATGTTATTGTTTTTTGTTCCTAGCAGGTTTTTTGGGTGTGCGCCAATGATTTTGTGTGGGGAGTGGGACGATTTGCATCTGAATGGTGAATGGCAAGGCTGGGGCGTGGGTGGCTCAGCCACACCAGGTGAGGTAGAACAGCAGCTTCCAGCTCACCTGGAGTCATTAATTCAATAAAAAGTTAATTGCAATGAAAGTGAAAACCAAACTTCCATATAACAGATGGCAAATTTTTAGTGTGATGGAAACTAAAAGCATTTTTTTTTTTAAATACCATTATGGTGCGCCCTAAATGGTATACCAAATTCTCTCCTCTTAGTATATACTAAAGTGATTGCATATGTTGTTTCTGTATACTGGCTCTGCTGTGCATTTTGATACATATTCCCTCCAGTTTCAGATATTTGTGAGTTTTTAATCATAAATCTTTTCTTCAACCACATAGTTTTCTTGGCAGATTATGTTTGTGGCTTGGTTCCTGGAGGAGTTGCAAGTCCTCTGTGTCCATCAGTCACTCCTCTTCTAGAAACTTTTGAACCTGGGAGTCAGGACGTCAGCCAAATTGCAGAGAGGAGCAGATGCCTTATAGAAAACTGAGGCTGGGTAGCAAAGAAAAAACCCTGCCAGCTGCTCTACCCAGAAGAAGCCATGGCAAGTTTAGCCCTTTCCCAAAGCGTTTGACTGGCCCAGCAGCTGAGAAGCAAGGACCAGCTGGCCAGCCAGCATGCTGGGCAGTTTACACAGATGACAGTCCACATGCATCCTCTGCTTAGCTGACGAAGTTGAGTGAAGGTAAGGAAAAAGAGAAAGAAAAATATGCTGAAGATGGGTATGAAACTCTATTCCTTAAGAGAGTTAGGCATGCATGTTCTTAGGGGCAGATGTGGGCTTTTAACGGCTGGCCGTGTAGTGGAAATAGCCTTGAGAAACTGGGTTTCATTAATTGCAGTGCTTGTAGAATAAATTCTTTCTTCATAAAGAGAAATTTGGGGTACAGATTAGAATTTAAGGGTAGTAGAATAATGTTAAAAAGATTGAACTCAAGGTTCCTTGCTATTGTGCAAGGTAGCAACATGTTTTTAACGATTAGCTGTTCAAACGTTCAGAAACGAGAAATGCATATGAATGCGTATCTTGGAGGCATCGTGATTTTTAAAAACATTGAGTCTCCATGTGAGGAATCTGAGGTATTGAACTCAGTTCCTTCTGAAGCAGTGCTTCAGTGCTCAGCATCAACTGTTACAACCAATCCACAGTTTAAAGTATTTAAAAATAAGAACATTGTGCAGGCTAAATTTTTTTTTTTTTCAAAACTCACATAGTCATTCCTAGTGCACTTTTGCATTATGTTCCTTTCACTGACTCAAGTAAGAGGTTAGGTTCTTTTCAAGAAGCCTAATGGTATCAGACTAAACAAAAATATGTTGTTCAGTAGGCAGAAGAAGAAAACCATTGCTGCTCTTAGTGATGGGTCTGATCCTATATCAATTTAATGCTTCCCATTGAGCCAATGCATACAGAACATTTGATCAAAATTGAAGGTTTCCAGCTGGGCAAACTCTATTCAAAATACTGACAAAATACTGCATAATTTTCAGGACTGGACCCCTGATAGCAGGCTTAGGAAATCCTGGTCCTGTTGTTGTGGCAGACTTGGTGTCCTCTATTGCATCAGGGAAAAAAAAGAAGGGAGGGGATGATTTATTCTACAAGATAGCAACTTCCCCACACACTCCCACCCCATCTGCAGGTAATTAAAAGTTGCTGGTGTAGTTTATCACCCTAATAGTGAAGACAGACTTCCACCACAGACCTGAGTGGCAGTGCTGGCAGCAGATGGCACAGTCCCGGTGTATTTATCACCCTTCTGGGGATCCATCCTTCTTGCCCATGCCTTTCTGTGGCTCCAGGCACCTCTGGCAGCATGGGGACTCTGTACTGGCTATCAGATGAGATGCTCTGCTGCCTAAGAAATTGTAAATGTAGAGACATATTAGAGCAAAAACACATGTGGTGGCTTTGCTGCAAACTACATGCTAAATGATTTTGATGTGAATGTTTTACTGCCACGTACAATGAGAAAACTGGTGATATTCTGCTTCTGCTCTCTCTGATGCAGTTCTTCTATTCTCTACAGAAGATGTCCCTCAAGAAAACCTCACACAGTAAGGTTATATGTGCTACATAGCAGTCTTTCTGTTTCCTACTATCCTGCACTAAATTTAGGGAACAGTGTTTGGTATTTCTGCTGGAGCAAATAAATCTGTCAGTATTTTAACTGGAGCTTGTTTTATATGCTGCAGTTAACATTCCTTAAGACTCTTTGTTTGATATTATATTTGGAAGCTCATTCATAATTATAGGTGGGGCTGTAGGGCTCCTTATTATTTAGGCTACCCAGTGCACGGGATGGGCCCATTCTGAGCCTGAATCAAGGTTGTGTAATGAAGGAGACAGTTGTCTGAGGGACCCTTGCTCCATTGTTTGTCTGATAGATCTGAAAGATGCAGGTGCACAGGGCAGGTGATTGCATGTGGAAGAGATTACTTTCACAGGAAAGGCACTTAAACATTGCCTGGATCAGTAGGACTCCTTCTCTGCCCTTACCATCAGATTCTCATATGACTTCAGGCAAGTTGTTTTCAGGGATGACTTCTGATTGTAGTATCTTGCTTCTTTTGTCTACCCAAAACGAGAGGTTAGAATAAGGTCAGAAAAAATGTCATGCTTAGAGATGTAAATGGAAGTGCTCTGCACTTGAAAAGATCCATAAAAACTAGATTGGGCACCCGGAATGAGGTTGCACTTTAGATCTCAATCTTTCTGTGTCCCGCTTCCTAATTTGTAAAACAGAGAATCAATTGCTATCTCACAAGGATATTGTGAAAAAAAAAATGCATTGATACCCATAGAACACTGGGGTACAATAATGATGAAGGCACAGGAAAGACTGAAAAAATATTTGAAGATCTAGATAGGGTGCCAACTGTAGAGATGGGGACCACACAAGGAGACAGAGTATTGCAAAGTTACTCATTAAATGTGCACCATCCTGTCTGCTCTGGATAAGGTGAAATTCACTTGAAAATAATAGTCTTTAATTACTCAGATGCTGTTGTAACATATACAAACAGCGTGGCTGGATTAGATCTGCAGAGAAAATCAGAAACTTCTAATTTGTGAATGCATGATTTTGCAACCCAAGTAATACTATTCTGGCACAGAGAGAGGGAGGGAGATAGGGCTGTTTGTAATAAAATGTAGGTTCTTATAATCATATGTATGGTTTCTAGTCTCTGTTTGTTCCCTCTGCAATACTCGTGGGATTATAGGTGGACAAAACAAGGAGAAATTAGCCTCTTGGTCATCTAAAATACTGTAAAAGGGAATGAAATTTTAGCCAGATCCTACATTTTTAATATGATACGAATACATTTTAGAAACACCCCCAGGATCCCTTGAACAGTATCATTAGACATTTGATGTGAGCCATTATATATATTTTATTACGAATGATAATTTGTGTTACAGAACTACCTTGAGGCACTGACCAAAAGCCAGTCTCTATTCAGCAGGGCACTGTGCGGGTATACAACAGAAGGCAATCCTTTCTCCAGAGGACCTTTGAACTAAATAATACATATTCTGGGTTGGTAGAAAGGCAGCTGCTCAAATGTCTGTCATAACCCTGTGCTGTGTGGACAATGGGACGACTAATTCACTGCATATATCTCCACAGCACAGTGATGTGCAGCCCTGTTGAGCTAACTTGAACCTCAGAAGAACCACACACACTATTGAGGCACTTAGCCAGAGTTAATATCTTCAGCTTCCTAGATCCAGCTCAGCTGTGTAGGCAAAACTGAGCAGGAGTCCTCAGGAGGCAACAGGGATGGGAAAGGAGCACAGCCAGGATGGCCAAGCCTAGTGAACCAGGCTTGCTGCTCCTGTATCAGCCTAAGGGATGTGGGATAGGTAGGGAAGAGTGAAGAAAATGACAGTTGCCACTGGGATGGTGGTGCTGGTCTTGGTGTCCTGGAAATCCCATGCGTCCTGACTCTGCCCTCACTGGTGGCGGCAGCAGCAGCAGTCTGGGCTTCCAGGGACTGGGAAAACAGGCTAATGAGGCAGCTACTGTGCTGGCTTGCTGCAGTCCACTGCCATGCTCGGCTGTTGCAGCCAGGCCAGGAGGAAGCAGTCCAAGCAGAGAGCTGGTTTTTCATACTTGAGCTGGGTTCTTCAGCACTCGCTTTCCAAGTAACTCTGCAGAGCTGCGGATCGTGCCACAGCTGAGATACCAGCTGTACATCATTACCCCTAGCCCAAATCCTTTCACCTGCATATAGCTCAAAGATCTGCTCAGTAAAACCTGTCTTGTGGTCCTGTTCGTTCAAAGGGACAGTTCTTTAAGTATTCCCTACAGAGTGGAGATCTTGCAAGCTGAAGCTGCCTCCCATGGCCCTAACTGAGGTATTTGTTTCTGTGTTGTTTTTATTAAGCAGCTTTACCCAGCAATCTTATCAGTGTTCATGAAACTTTAATGTAGTTGTTTCTTCTTAAATGCTTTTTTGCAAAATGCTATTTTGCTTCTGCTGCTTGAAATTATATTTAGCAGTATCCGAGCTAAATTTATGCACACGCATTTAAAGAAGGAGCCCTAGATATAATGCATTCTTAACCATGTGAAATATAGTAGTAATGGTATTTACAGAAAGAAAAGAAAAGTGATTTTGCCTTGCATTAGTTCCATCTTTGCAGTATGTAGATAAGTACCATACCTTTGACAGCGTAACTACATTAGGTTTGCCTCAAAGCTAGCAGTCAGCAAGCCTACTGCACAACAGCCCTAACAGGTGTCTTGCAGAAGAGTTGCTGTTCCAGTAGGAGCTCCGCACAATCTTCAGCACATCATCTCCCGTGGCTCAGAATGGTCCACGTGGAAGTAGGAGAGACAGAGCACGATGGGCATCACGCTGACTGTAACACCTGAGGAGTGCCGTATAGTTACCATTTTCAGAAGTCATGAGGGGAATATTAAAAGAGGGACTTGACCTTGCCCTGTTCCTTTCCCTTCCAGGATTGTCTGAGGAAAGGAGAGTGTGCTCATTTGTTCTTTTCACCCACCCCCTTGACACGTGTTTTCTGTGTTAGAATGGAAACAGCTAAAGGCAGAAATGCATCTAAAGGTGACTGAGAAAATGTTAAGGAAACAAAGACTTCTTAGACTGTCATAACAGTAATGGTAACGAGAAAGGATGTGGTAACCTCTCAAAGAAGAGACTATTATTAAATGTAAACCAAGCAGGAATCTGGTGTGGGGCTGGCAGGCTTCTTCACTTATCAAAAAAATAAGCAAGCTGTTTGTTTTTAGTTTTTCCTACTGGATTCAAACAGTTTGGTAGCATAGACAGAAAAATGAAGCATAGTGCTGGCAAAATGGATGATGTTCTGCATGCCACTTGTGTGCTGGCAGTCATGATGCCTGGCTGCCAGGCTGGTTGTCTGCCTGTGGAGGACCCAGCCAAGCAGGATACCTTCCCAGCTGCCATGAGGAGCATGCACAGCCATGTGTCCCACTTGCACATGCAGCACCCCCTGCACTCAGCTGGGTCTCGCTGTTCAGGAGAGACCGCAGAAGGCTGGAGTGACAGCAGAGGGGCTTGGGGGTTGTGGGTGAGGAGGGAGGTCTGGGAGATGTTGCCTGCTTCACTGGGGGCCTCAGGCACATTGCTTTAGAGCTGACCCAAGTCTGAGCTGTCTGCTCACACAGTCTCTAAACTCCACGGGTGCTTTAAGTTACACTAACTGTCTCCAGATGCTGACAGATCACGCTTTGCTCATTGTTAGAAATGCCTCGGCTTTCCTGGCAAGCCCATACCTAACTCCACTGGGAAGTCAGGAATTATAAGTTTTGCTAGTGAAGTGCCCCCAGAGGCCAGCCCAGTAGCTGTCTGTGAAACAGGTATAAGATGGGGACCTGTGAGCTGGGTCTGCATCTGAGAACCATCCTCCCCAGCCAGTGCCCTGAGACATTGCCTTTGGACCAAGGGTCCTTGAGTGCATTTCTGTGGAGTAACGTGTTCCTGACACCCTCTCTCCTGTGCCTGCCAGCATCACCATCAGGCTGCTGGCTTGGGCTCTCGGGAGCGGGGTGTGGGAGCTCACGTCCCCTTGGGCAGCAGGAGGAACCAACGCAAGGTCTCCTGCATCCTGGATGAGTGGTGTGATGATGGGTGACGGCATGAATGTGTAAAGCCTCTGTGATGGCAGCTGTGTGTTATAGAAAGAAAAGCCTGAACCTTGCTCTGTTTCTGAGGGAGGCTGTGAGCATTCAGCAGAAAGAGCCATGTGCTGGGGGATGGCAGCAGGAGGAGAGGGGATGCTGCCATGGCGAGCCAGAGGAGAGGGAGGGATTTAACTCCCACCTTTGTCCCCAGCACTTCCTGTTGGGCTAAGTCTCTCGAGTGCAGACATCCCCTCTTCCATGTGCTTTTCTTTTCAGTGCCATTCTGGGGCACCTGAAATAAGGGGAAAGGCGGAAGGAGAGTTTCTACTGTCTACTTGCAGGAGTCTCACTTAGCTCTGAATTACACCTCGGTGAGATATCTGTTAGCTATGGGAACCTGCCTAAGGTAACTCTCCTGAGTACTACCAAGCACCATGCAGGGAGCCCAGGTGACTCACCGGGACTGGACTTGTCCCTGGGTCCAGGCTTCTACACGTGCGCTGCTGCTGGACCGCACCTTTGGGCATCTTAGTTCTTTTTTTGGATGTAGTGCTTATTTAACCTATTTCAGTTCGCAGTTTATACAACTTGGGTAACTGTGTGTGTCCCTGTCCCAGGGGAGCCTTAGGGAAGGGAGTGAGTACACTTGGGTTTGTGGGCACTAGGGTCCTGTGGAAACAGGAGACAGAGAGCAGAGGTACCACAGACAGATCAATAAGTTTCTGGCCTTTTTTTCTCAAAAAATACTACTTACACTTAACATTAGACAATATAGCTCACCAAGCAGATACTTTCCCCCTGGGAAAATGTAAAGCTATAAAAATAGCTGTCAAAAATATAAGGTCCAGATTGAGGTGAAATGCTTGGCAATGGCAGACAGGAGCAACTTTGTATGCCTGAGTAGAACAAGTTGGGATCCAGACCTTCCTTTGAAAGATTCCTTGTATGAGAGAGTTTTTAAAATCCACTGAGTCCAATTTGTCACTGTTTCAAAGAGAAGAACCTGGATTCCAGCACATTTTATCAATAAAAGATCATATATAGTCAGCAAAATGACTTCTTTTAATTGCTTTACGTCATCTCTGGGGAAAGTATTTACCTCAATAGCTATTTTGCCAGATGATGAGTAGTACTTGTATGTATTTTGGTTGTGTCCAAGCTGTAACTTGGCCTCATTTGCATCTACCAACTAAATGGTTTAATTAATTTTGCATTGTGCTTACTGACTAGTTTTAATTAGCAGTTAAATCAGTTCAGTTAACGAAAAAATGTAGGTGTTTACATGAATGCAAATCATGATGGGTTCTCAGGGCTTGATTCAAAAAACAGTTCCATGCTATTGGTGCTGAATTTCTGCACATTTTATTCAAGAATCATGTGCTTCTCCTCCCCCAACAACAAAGCGTAGGGCTTTATGATTCATCAGCTGTCCCAAGCTTTCTTTTCTCTTTCCTTCTTTGCTGGATGTGGAGAATGAGGAATGGAGGCAGATAAACTGCGTCTTGAATGCTTCGTTCTTAGGGCATGCACTCAAAACTCATGCACAAAGGAGCAATAAAGATTGTCTTTGGCTTAGTGTATGCAACTATGTCTCCCTCCAGTGTCTGATTCCAGCCGTTATTACAGCTTGCTCTATTTTTAGCCGCTTATTTTTCTGTTGGCTGGGTGTTTGCTTACATCTGTCTGGGACAGAAGTCATGAGAAATGCATTTTATTAGAAGCAACTTCTGCATTGCACCATCAGACGGATTCTGGTAATACAGGCACAATGCTATGAACGTGATATACATTCTTATTTCCATTGACATTGGTCTTGTGCATGTTGCATGGAATTTATCTTGGAGAAGCCCTCCTTCTGGTGATGTTGGGACAGATGACAATAGCTACTTTATCTACTTCTTTTGAATGAGAGGTGCAGAACAAATCAGGAGCAGTTTTACCTTACTTCCACACAAAATTCATGCACAAATTGAAAGAGAATCTCCTGATTACTGGTATACAAGCTGTCATCTGCCTGCACTTAAACATCTATGTTTGTCCAGTCTCCCGTGTGTCGTTATGTTGAGCTCTTCCCCACAGGGAGTAATAAAGTCTCTGTGCTGCATCCAGTCTTAAATGCAAGTTACAATAGACAAGGATACATTTGTCCTGATACTCAAGTTACCTTACTCAGCTTTCCCAATAACCTTAGCCAAAAGGGAAGATTAGAGACAAGAAGATAGCTGGTGAGATCATCAAGAAATGACTTCATAAGCCCAAGCCTTTAATTTGAAGGAAGCTGGCAACCTGCCCTCCTAGAAGAAGGTGTTATTCCACTAGTAACTACAGATCAAAGTCAACAGGGGTAATTATTTGAGGAGTTAAGTAGGTAATCAGTTTGGGAAACAAAAAAGAAAGCCAAAAAAAAAAAAAAAAACCTCCTCAGTCCTTGGAGCCTGAAGAAAAATTAGCTGGAATGCATGCTGTCTGTAGTTTTGTTCTAAAATTAAATTTAATTTAATAAATGTAATTTCATAAGCTATTCATCAGATGTCTTGTTGAGGGACCCTGTGCCAAGCTCATATGACACAACTCTCTTCCCAAGCCTCAGAAAGGGAATAACTCTTCAATGTTGTTCCGTGTGCTTTACCTATCCCATGGAATTGAAGCCCAGTCTCATCCTCATTCATGGGCACTCTGCCTGCAAATCCCCAAACAATGAGATTAAAATTTTCTTGTTAATTATTTCAGTCTCCAGTGCTGCCCATTTGACACTGTTTTGTAATGCTTACACTCACAAAAGCCATGAAGAGAAAATGAGGTCATATAAAGGAAACCTATTTCTCTGCAATTTTGTGAAAGTGTGTCTTGCTCATCCCATGAACCCGACAAGGTAGCTGTGTTTGGGATATAGGTGAGTGCTCGAGCAGGCAGTGGGCTACCCTTCTGATATGTCCTCCCCATGCTGACTGCTTCTTCCTTCGATGCCATCCTGTTAGGTGTTCCCCTGTGTCAGGCATTTTGTTAAACGAAAGGTGGCATAAGGCAGCAATGCCCACCCAATGCAGAACCCACAGCTCCCTTCACGCTGATCTTGAAACATCAGGAGTGTCAAGTTATTAAAAAAGAAAATTCATCTTTCAGACAAAAATTAAAAGCCAGGAGTTAGGGGGCCTAATTCTGGTCTTGGTTGTTTCAGCGGTCTGAGAAAAGAAATGTCATCCATTGACTCTTAGTTTTTTTACTGATTTTCTATTTATTTATTTAGTTCTTGATGCAAGCGTCACGTGGATATATGAGGGAAATGTTGTTCCTTTATCTCTGCAAAATATAAATAAATGCTTTTCGGAGCTGTTGCTTTTTGAAATCGTGATTTCACACAGAGATTTCTAAAGAGCCTTGTGCTGCATAGCTGCATCTCCAAGCAGAAATGTATCACCTGGTACTTGGATTTTTTTGGTGTTACAATGCAAGCTTGTTGTCTAGACTATATCACATGAGGGCACTGCATAGCATCATTTACAATGATGCAGGAAGTTGAAAAGAAAGGCTCAGTCAACTTCCAAAGCTAGCGGAGCTTTAATAGGCCAGCCTTTCATTAAGTGAATTCCTAAATGTTGACCAAATTCTTTCAGATGTAGGCAGCTAATGGTTCAGGATGCATGTGATGCACTTGTCATTACACAGACGTTGATAAAAATCCTTGAAGCTGCTTTTTTCCCAGAAAGTTCACATGAGTAGAGGGGAGGAAAAAAAAAGAGACTTCTCTTCAGTGGTTTCTTTCATGTCACAAGAAGGAGGGTCATGTGTTTTAGTTTAACTGATACATTCCAATAAAATGATTTTCAAAGGGACAGGACAAATAATGGGCATTTTACATATGGTGGCTGGTGCACATCAGATGGAGCCAATTTTCTCATACACAATATATTTGTTATTTTGCAAGCTGGTTATAATTCATTTAAAGTCTCTTTTTATTTATTTTTATCTAATAAACTAATAGAGTGGCCCAGGGAAGTCTTTATGGCTGGTAAAATTTTGATGAATTATTTCAGTTGCCATTTTCATCAGGATATAAAAAAATACATGCCATTCTCCCACACAATGCCTATTCAATTGAAAAAAAAAAAAAAGATATCTGAAAAACAAGTCCTCCAATCTGGGGCATGTTATATTTTTTCTAAATCTAGATATCAAGATAACAACTAGAAGAGACTGATATATCACTTATTTTACACTACGTTTAAACTTAGTTACATAGTTACTTGCAAATAATTCTATATAATGCATATTTTTTTTGTTCCTGAGAGAAAAATACGCTGCCACATTAAACCAGTGTACTTTAGACTTGACATTTGCATAGGCTGATAAAGTTGTCTTTCCTTTACAAAGTCCCTTAAAATGAGGTCCTCCTTGCTCTCTAGTCACTAGATATTTTCATTGGTGCCTTGATACTTTGTCTCTCAAGTTAGTGCATTTATCACCTTCCTTGTCTTCTGAAAGGTGATATGACATCTTTGCCTCTCAACAGCGTGACAAAATGACAAACGAAGCATCCAGCTGGCCTTTGTATATCAGGGGATTGGGGAGGAGGAGGGAAGAAGGATGCAAAAGAAAAAAAACAACAGCAACAAAAAAAGTTCAGCATTCTGCTGCTTAATTATCAGCCAGAGCAGAGAAGCTTAATAGTCCAGCAATGGGTGGAAGGAGCTTCTCAGCATCACAGGAAACAGTATGCAATTAGTCAGGGTCAGAATGCCCAAGATCAGATTTGCTTAAGGCTAAAGAGAGACAGAGCAAGGCTATGGCAGCGTCACAGTCTGCAGCCCGGTTGTCTCCCTGCGGCAGGATGCCTTTTGCTTCAGTTTCTAATTAAACAACCAGGCAACCAAGCGTATCCACTCTTGGCTTGCTTGTGTATAACTTGTTTTGCATTCAAAGACTTGGAGTGCTTGGGAGAGTATTTACTACAGCAGAGGATTAAACTACAAATAGAAATATTAAAAGTGGTGAATACAACAAATAGTTGTCATTACAATGAGAAATCCTGAGTTGATCTCCACCAAAAAAAAAAAAAAAAAAATCCAGCTTTTTAGTTTCACTTTTTTATAATTTTTAAAAGTTCCCCAGAGGTATATTAGTGCAGCCCAGACTTTCCTCTCTGGTGCAATACAAGCACAAGTGTCTCTGACTGTGGTGGGTAACAGGAGCCTGGGAAGCAAGGGTAACAGCAGGGTGAGCGCAGAGTGACACTGCTTCTAGTGTAGCCTTCCAGGCCTGAAAACCTGCCCTTCCTGAGCTGGGTGTTGTATTTCTGTCTCTGTGTTGGAAACGTCCCCATGGACGTTTCCTTCATGGGTATGTCTAAGGATGTTTTGAACTCATTTATACTTTTGACATCCCAAGCATCCCATTGATAAAACTGTCTCCTGAGAACAAGTACTTCCTTTCATTTGTTCTAAACCTGATGCCTGTTGCTTTCAGTTGTGGTCCCTGCTTTTTAGGCTATGGAAAATAACATGCACACACATACGTATAACCTAACATAAAAGTAAAATAATCTATATTAATTTTCTTCATGACATTCATGATTTTATGAACTTTGATCACATTCTACCATTTTAGGTGTCTCTTTCACAGGGAAAGTGTTGCAGATTACTTAGTATCTCCACATAAGGAGGCAATTTCACACTTCTGATCATCTCCACCATTCTGATCTCTACCATTCCAAGTCTCCTGTATCCCTTCTGAGATGTCAGTTATCTAGAAGCAGACACAGTATTGGACACACACGGTTATATACAGTGACATATGGTTTTCCCATATGCATTATTTTGGACTTACTACCAAGGTATTCCATCTGCCATATTTTTACCCAGTCACTCAATACCATGACATCCTTCTGCAGCTGTTCACAGTCAGTTTGATGACCACAGATTTGTATCAACACCCAACTTAGTCACTTCAGTGTTGACCCTGTCTTCCAAATAATTTGTGACTAGGTTGAGCAACAGATGTTCCAGAATAGGTTCAATGGGATCCTGATGTGTCCCGCTCCTGCTCGTCCCACATAATGTGTTCATACTACTGAAACCCAATGCATTTTCTCTATGGATAAACCAAAATTAAATAATTCACTATAGAATATGTGAACTGTTCCTCATTGTCATAATGGTCTAATTTGCAAGTTGCTAGCCTTTGAACTATTCTGCTAAATATTTTATATTTATTCATCTTGTGTTGTGTCTGAGCTCATCCCTTTACACAGTCCACATCTTTTGACTGGTGGTGACAGCTCTCCTCATAGTATGTTTGATGACTACTATTCATCTGGTTCTTCCAGAGCAACTGTCCTCAATTCCAAGAGGGGTTGGCTGGTACAATACCACTCAGTATATTTTCCTGATCCATTAATATCAGGCAATGTTCCTGGTGCTCAGTTTCTTCCTTGCCAAGCCTCAATGTGCATCTGCCATATGTTTATTGTCTGCTATTTCCACCAACATGTAGCGCTATGCAAAACTCAATGAAGATTAGTTGATTGGAGGGAGAAGGCAATGAAGGTGTTGGGAAGGAACTCATCTAACGATCTTCCCATTTGGTATGAAAGGAAATAACAGCATTCTGGAGTATCTTGTGACTCCAGAAGAAAAAATATTACGTCACCTGGATATTTCCTGGAGACCAGTTTGTGGCACAGATGATCAAGTGTACTGCCCTTCCATCAGACCTATGTATCTCAGAATAGGTGGAAATGCAAACCTGCATTTCTTCAGCACAAGCAGAGGCGACAAAATCTTTTTAGGCCATAGCCACTACTACAGCTTTAAGGCTGGTTTGTGCTTCTGTTCACTCCTGATGTTTTGCACTGGTGTTCAGTATGTATTTGGTTATCTGGTAACACTTTCCTCTGTACAAGCACAGTGATCATCTTCTTAATGGGGAGCATCATAATTTGAAGCATATTTATATTTGTGCTAAAAGACCACAGTTTCAAAGCATAATCTAAAAGTCTCAAAGTATAATCCAAAAGATGGTTATGTGAGAGATTATCCCTGACAGGATTTAGGAAAATGTCACGTATCAGACATACAGGCCAACAGTATGTAACAGGACTGCTGCCTCTGGCAGCTTAATTCTAACAGATTTCTAATCACGTGTATTTCAGGATGATAAGAGGCTTGCACAAATTCTCTTATAGCTTTTGAGGGCTCCTCCAGACCAGAATGAAAGGCACAGTTGGTTGTATTCCATATTTAAGGAACTTTTTGTACCAGCAATCCTAAAATTTGCTGTGTTGGCCCTTTTATTCTTCAGAGATTACCAGGCAGATATAAAAGAATCATTTTCAATATGAGGTTTTCACAGATTTAACAAATTAGGTGCCACTATATCCTTGCCCTCTTTTTCGTCCTTCCTATTAACGCACTGTTTTCTGTCCACACTTTTGCAACCACCACATTTGTCCTCCTCATATTTATTCTTCTTGCCTTCATAACGTATTGTCAGAAAAATATGGTTCTTGGGATTCCCTGGAGTTTTGATTGCCTTTCCTCCAAGGTATCACTAGGAAAAACAAACATGAGAAAAGCTTCCTCACATAAAACTGATGCTTCATGCTGCCACTTCTTCTCATTTTCTTTGTTTCGTCTCTTGATGTCACATACATACCACACACCAGAAGGAAGAAAGAGGATGAAAGAAAGAGGAGAAATCCCATTCTACATGGAAGGTCTGTACACTAGACTCACCTAAAGAGAATGGTACAATTCAACAGCTCCTTGTGCTGCCAACATTACAAATGCTTCCAAAACCTTGCCAGGGGAGTGCTAACTTATCTTTGTTTATTATGCAGCTTTCCAGACAAGCTTAAGTGTTGCAGAATTGCTTATAAACTCTTAAGGCTTGGCCTGTGAGCAACCTCTTTACCCAAACTTGCTAGTGAGCTGAATGGCTTAACTCAGCTCCCAAAGAAAGAGATATAAGCCTTCGTAGAAGCCCATAGCATGGTTATTTACTGGAAAACCTTTAGCCTGGATTCCTTCCATTTTGTGGCTTTTTGATCTGCTGTAGGTGGGCTTGGTCCTGTCCTTGTGGAAAACAGAGGCCAAACGCTTCTGCTGTGCTTGCTGGCATGTGTTGCTTACGTTAGTGAAAGCAATATCTGCAATTAGCTTAGTCTGGGCCTCAGAACATAGGATTCACCAGCTCAAGCTACTGGTCAACCATGGTAATTTTCACATTTCTGGCAGTAACTGCTAGCAGATGCTTCTGAAACAGAAAAGGCAAACATAATGCATCTGGCCAAATGGGAAGTGGCATGCAATAGGAAGGAAAAGTATTTTCTGGCGTTTGTTTTGATCAATGTATGCCTTGACACAAACAATGCAGTTGTCTTGCATTTAACAATAGTTACATCTATGGTTTTGATAGAAGAGCTTGATATATTTTCCTGGAAGATAAAAATTGTCTGATCATCAGAAAGAGAAACATTTTGGAAATGGAGCATGAGATATGGTGAGCTCTTTAAAATCCACTTCAATGACTGATGAGAGTTCATTGGAGAAAAAAAGATGTGTTTTGAATTTAAAAAACAATATTGATTCAATTTTTTTTAATGGAAACAAATTCAGAGACATAAAAATGCCACAGTAGTTTGTGATCAGGGCTTGGGTTTTATCATATGTTGGCACGTGATGCTTCACAAATGTAGCCCTAAGTACCAGGCAAGCGTGTGATTACTTCTATTGACCTGCATGTCATAGTGCATGAATGGCTGCTCTGTTTGCACCGGGTCTTCAGATCAGGCTTGGATGCATTACCTAATTGACTGTCTGCTTGTGCCCTTCTCTTTGGGCCCGCTGTACTTCTTGTACTCTCCAGCCTCCAGCCCATATCCCTTCCTCAGATCTTTGTTTAGGAGGGGATGAATATGAAGCTGCTCTTTGTCTCATTAACCAAACTGTCTGGGTTTCTTGGCTGGCTTCTTGTTATATGACAGTTTTGATTAGACCACATGCATTTGGGGACTGCAAATACACTAGGTCCTCTGTAGGGCAAATGGGCAACATTTTTGGTTGGAGTTTAATTGGTGGGTCCAAGGAATTGGGACTGGTATTTTGAACTGACTTTGAAAATACATGACCCTTGTTCTAGTCACAGAATGGTTTTCACATGCTCAGAAGTACAGACTTCGATATCTTTATCACTCATATACCTCAGTCTCAGTAGGATACAATTCATGCTTCATGTTCAGACCTCTTTTGCTGAATCTGCTTACTTGGTATCCGATTGGAAAGGTTCTTCAGCTTTTCATTGTGCATACAGTCATGATCTCAGTGGCCAAACATGTCTTTAAGGACAGAAAAATAATAGAGAATGTGACGGCATTTTTAGATGGAAGAGGTTCTTCATGTTCCCTTCTCTGGTAAAATTAAATGCCCTTTTACTTATAGTTTTATGCATAAATAAAAATTTCTGTAGAACGGGAATAAATTTCATTTGATCAATATCTCCAAAAATATTGGACTTGTTTCTGTTGTTCTAAATAGAAATTCTATATAAACCATATGAACCTGATGTGCTCGTGTTCTTAGGCTTTACAACTACAATAGTACTTCCACCCATATGTAATGCAATGCCTGAATACAACTTTTGATAACTCAAAGGCAGTAGCCCAGTACAACTGAAGTAATAGAGCTGGCTCTGTTGGTAAAGAGGAGGCTTCAGCAGATCTTTAGGGAGCTTTGCACTGTGTAGGA
>NW_010134076.1:0-1924 GCF_000699245.1 Pterocles gutturalis | reverse complement strand
TACACAACGAGTGTGGACACCTGCTATGCCAACATTCCTTAGAGTTCCATCACCTGAGAGCACAAGGAAGATGTTCTCCCTGTAAAAAAAAGGCACTAAACCATATAAATTGCTTTCTAATTCAAGCTGCTTGTAGGCAGAATTGAGAAACTGTTAATGAGTAAAACTTATGGCCCAATTTTGGCATTTTTTTCTTAAACAAATTATATATCTGAAATTGTTGTCAGTATTTTGTCAGCTCTGTGTAGAAGGGATGCTGTACCAACACAAAGAACACTGCATACCATTACAGCAAGACTCAGCAGGCAGAGATGTTTTAGTGAGCCCAATTCACCCACAGTCAAGATGCCTGCCTTAAAAACAAAACAAAACAAAACAAAAAAACCCAACCTACTTAAAACAAAAAAGGGAATTAAAGGAAGCTATATTAGGCAGAAAGGTTTTTTAAAAAAATCTTTTGCCTCAAGAAATTGAAAATTAAGGAGCTCTTCCCTGGAAATTTGAAAGGGACCAGTTATTCCTCTCACACTTTTCACACTGGGCTGACTGGGAAGATGTGTGTACATCCTCTCTGAGGATGCACCTTCTTTGCATTCTAGTATTGTAAGCATCATACAATGAAAACAATTAGAGAGCAACTCATGGTAAACTCCTGGATCCTATGAAGTTGGTGACAAAACTTTCACCAACACTGAATGTCTCAGAATTTTTGCTCTGAGTTTTTACACATGTAGAATTGTCATTGAAACTCAAGATTTGCCAGAGGATAGACTTAGCACGATTCAGAGGTTGTTCCTGGACTAGGGAGGTTGCTACCCCAAATGTGTGGTTTTCTGCAGCTCTCCTGTGACTGTTTTGCACATATGGATGAAATATAACTCTTAGAATACACATGGTTGTGCATTTCTTGCTTACCTATGAACCCTGTGGGTCAAGCGTTAAGCGCCACACAAACTATAGCTATAAATAGAGTGGAAAGTGTCCTTAAGAGAAATGCTCCTTTCCGTTCCTTATTCCCAGCTGAGTGCTTCTAGGATTTGTGGTTTGTTTTTTTGGTTTTTTTTTTTTGTTTTGTTTTGTTTTTTTTTGTTGTTTTTTTTTTTTTTCCTGAATAGCTGATAGTTTTCTTGATTGGAGTGGAAGGGAACAGCCATTTTTGCTCCCTCGACCTTGTTCTGTGCTGATTTCCACTCAGTGTGCTCACACTGATTTCACTGAAATGATACGGACAGTACAGCACCCAGCCTCCATTTAGAGGGAGACTTCTCCATGGATTGACCCCAACGTAACACAATGTTGGTAGGACAGAGAGTTCGGATCATAAGCACACATCTGTTTTCCTGTGATCTCCCCAGCCCCCACCCTTCAGCTTGCGCTGTTCATAAAAGCATGGTTTATGAATTTGCCTGTTAAAAATATGGTCTGCTTTTCCAATACACCAGTTTTACTTTCTGATTCATATAGAAAATACGTTGTGACAGTGCAATATGTACTCAAGGTTATTCTTACTGGTAGTAAAAAGCAGATTATCTCTGAAAACATATGGAGTCCTGCACACGTGCATTTCTGGAGAAGGCAAGTGGAAACAAATGCAAGCAGCACTTCAGGAAAAGAGTAGCTACAAATTCTTTCTAAACCATGCACAGCAAGAAAGAATACTATTAGGCCAAAGCAGAGAAAAGTTGGAAGGAAAGGCAAGATAAAAAATATCTCAGCGTAATGCATGTTGGCTCATACTTGATATCCTGTCTTAGTTACGACTCCATTATACTCTGAAAGTTACAAGAATGTGTGGCAGGGAGAAGCCTACGTCACACCCAATAACAAAATCATGAATGAGCAAAACGGGAAAAGATTCCAAGTGTCCAGCTTAGTTCAGGAAATATACGTGTAAGTTAAAACTCCAGCCTAGCAAATAGAATAA
>NW_010134075.1:0-380 GCF_000699245.1 Pterocles gutturalis | reverse complement strand
CCAACCCCCCTTTTAAGCCCTGGGACAATACCAAGTTAACTTCAATCCTGGTGTCATATTGCTAAACCTCAGAAACATGTCTGCATGTTACTGCCATAAACCCATACGAAACAAAGCGTTTAAGTATATGCAAGACATATGTGCAAGCATATTTCAGTATAAGCAAGACAGTAAACATATCATAGCAATGGCACTTGAACTCATATTTAGCTCTGCTCAACAAGAATTAGGAATGCAATGTGAATTAGGATTTTGAATTTCATGTACAAACCTTCTGTGGCTCACTCTCCGAAGTGGGATTCCCAGAGAGACTGGATGACCTTCCACTCCTGCAGTCAAGGGTCTACCTTGGAAAACTAGTGGAATTATTGTCAACAGCC
>NW_010134074.1:0-2697 GCF_000699245.1 Pterocles gutturalis | reverse complement strand
TAATAATAAATATTATTATTTAAATCATAAAAATATTGTTAAAATCGATGGGTGCATCCCCCCAGTAATGATTCTGCATCATTAGGGCTGTCTGATTAATTAACCAGTGTGTGAGCTGTCTGGGCTTATTTACTGGTGACATCTCTTGGGTTGGGGACCAGCGGTGACATCTGAGTGATGAGCAGCTCTATAAATTGATAGTGCTATTGATAGGGTCATTAACAGCCCTGAGACATCGGGCACATCCCTTCAGAAGAGGTCGAGGGAATTCCAGGGGGGTGGTGGCGGAGATGGTGGTGGTGGTGGGGATGATGGTGGAGATGAAGATGATGGCGAAGAGGAAGGTGATGGTGGGGATGATGGTGGTAGGGATGATGGTGGTGGTGGGGATGACGGTGGAGATGATGGTGGGGATGATGGTGGTAGGGATGATGGTGGTGGTGGGGATGATGGTGGAGATGATGGTAGTGGTGGTGGAGATCGTGGTGACGGTAGAGACGGCGGTGACGGTAGAGATGGCGGTGATGGTGGAGAGGAAGGTGGTGGTGGGGATGATGGTGGTGGTGGGGATGATGGTGGTGGTGGGGATGATGGTGATAGTGGTGGAGATGCTCTTCCACGGGGAGGAGCAACAGGGGCTCCTCGAGACACAAAGTCCAAGAGCTGGACCCACCCAGGGTGAGGTGCATTAATTGGCACGTTAATAATAAAGAAATCAAAGTGCCGATATCAGCACGGCCCCTTGCACAGCACCCAGCCCTTCAGCTGAACGGAGACAACCCCAAATTTAAGGGGTTGGCAGCAAGCCAGGGCAACAATTCAGCACTCGTGGCTGATGGTCAACAGCGGGTAAAAGCCTCCCAGGGTGGTTTGATGGGAATTTGGTGGAAAAAGCCTTGTGTGACGCTGCGGGGGTGGTTTCCCAAGGGTTGGGTTGGGTTTGCCGGATGAGCCGGCCGTGCCTGGGGGATGTGGGATGCTGTGTCCCGGCAGAGCATCCTCCTCGCTCAGAGCCCCAGATCCAGAGGCTCTGGGTAGCACCGAGCTCACGGCCAGGCAAGAAAAGCAGCACAGGTGAGTTGAGTCACTGCAAATAATATTTTATATGGGCTGGCTGTGCCCAAACCAACCTGCGTTTAAGAGTGAAGACGTGGATGTCGGACTGATAACGAAGGGAATGAAGAATTCCAGCTGTCCGAGGCTGTAGAATAGAAACCCACGAGTTTTCTTATGGATCTCAGGCCCATTTTCTCCATCCATAACGTGCAGCCACCTTTTGCACTGTGGGCCAGCCCAACTGCAAGCGCTTGAGTTGTCCCCCTGCCTGCAGTTGGGATACTTGGAGAGCGTGAGGTTCAGCATACAGCCAAAATTGCTGCAGGTCTGGGGTTGAGTTGGGTTTTTTTTCCCAGTGGAGCCTCCATTTTATCTTATTTTATTGTGTTTTGTTTTGTTTTATTGTTTTATTTTATTATTTTTTTTAATTTTTTTTTGTTTTATTTCCTTTTGCTTTATTTCATTTTATTTCCTTTTATTTTAACTTTGATTTTATTTTACTTTCTACTTTACTTTATTTTGAAGGGCAGACCCTGGGATCCTGTGAATTTTTTTTGCCCTGGAAGCTGTGGGAGCCATGGAGAGGAGGAGCAGTGGCGTGGGCAAAGGATGCCGAGGGGAACCCTCTTGCTCCCAGCACCCTGACGCTGAGCTGGGCTCTCAGCATCCTCCCGCCTTCAGGTCCCATCCCATCCTTCCCACCCTCACAGTCGGATCTGGGCCCCAGTGATGGCTGGGCTGGGAGCTTGGATGTTTTAGAGGAAAAAAACAATAATGTGCCACAAGGAAGGTGGCAGAGTGGGAGGATCTCTCTCCCCTGGGACCGTCGGAGCCCCCAGGTCTGCACCAGTGCCCACCAGTGCCCACCAGTGCAACCCTGCTGTGCTGCTTCCTCCCATCCATCCCAGATAAAATGTATTAATATACATACACACATTCTATATAAATATATATACAAGAGTGTGAAATTAAGACCAAAACTGAGATTGCAGCTGGTTAAAGTGGGATGCTCCCAGTTTGGACCCAGCTCGGGGTTTTTCCTGCCAGCTGCCTGCTCTGTCGCTCGGGTGGGCTTTCACCCCCTGGTCCCACCGTGGTTTGCCAAGTCCCAGCCTGACCCAAAGAGGGTGAGCAGAAGGTGACAGCTCTGTGCCGTTCAGCCCAGCATCCCCTTGTTATTTATATTGTGTTATACTAGGTTCTTATTCTGTTCAGTTTGGGTATGCTAGTCTGGCACCCCCTTTTATTTCCATTCCATTCCATTCCATTCCATGCATTGTCCATTCCAAGCTCGTTGGCCACGCTTGGCCATTCGTGACTGCCTCTCGGCATCTTTTTAACATACATATATGTAAAATCCTGTATACAATTCTACAGGGTCCCTCCTTGGCTTTCTGCAGATCCCACTGCAGATCCCCACCCTGGCTGACCCCCCCGTTCAACCCCTCCCGTTCAGCCCTTGGGGTGCGCAGGTGAGGCAGGATTTGGGGGGGCTCTGAGCAGCAGCATTCTCCTGCTGCCCCCCCTTCCCTCCTGGGATGTGACTTCTTCCCCTCACCTTCTGCAGGGGGCCTGCAGCAGACCTCCCCCATTGCAGCAGTGTCATTGTCCCCCCATTGCAGCAGGGTCCCCCATTGCAGC
>NW_010134073.1:623-908 GCF_000699245.1 Pterocles gutturalis | reverse complement strand
AGCTGCTCCCGGAAAAGGTCCCGCAGGCGCTGAGGCGAGGCCCTGCCACCGCCATGGCCACCTCCAGCAGCCGACTGCGCTGAGGGTCCTGCAGCCCCCGCTCCAGCGCACTACTGACAGCCAATCAGAACGGGGCAGCACTGACCCCCCACCAATCCAGAGCTGGGCCGAGGTTCCCCACCAACCAATAGAAAGTTACCCCCAGATGCTCTGGCCAATCAGTGACCAGCATCGGTAGAGCGCTAACCAATGAAGAAGCGCCTCCTAGCTGGCTGGACAAGCAGG
>NW_010134073.1:269-481 GCF_000699245.1 Pterocles gutturalis | reverse complement strand
TTAGCCAACGAGCAGCTGCCTTCAGAAAATGAGAACCAATAGCAAACAGGCCAAAACTCCCTCAGCCAATCACCAAACAGTGCCCAAAACCTGCCAGCCAATCAGAAAACAGCACCGGGAAACTGCCAGGCAATGGGAAGCACCCTCAATATCAACCAACGAATCAGAAAAGAGAACTGCAAGCCACCAGACAGTCCGGAAGCAGCCCTGGG
>NW_010134073.1:0-240 GCF_000699245.1 Pterocles gutturalis | reverse complement strand
CCCAGCCAATCAGTAAAGAGCACCTGTGAACCCCCCCAGCCAATCACAACCCAGCCCCAAACGCCTCTCAGCCAATGGTGAAGCATCCTGAGAGCCCACCGGCCACTCAGCACTGCCCCCACCCCCCAGGGCCCAATGGGAACTCACCTCTCTGCAGAGGCGGGGCCGGGCGGGGCCAGCTGGCCAATCAGCACGTCGCAGAGGCGGGAGCAGGCTGGTGATTGGCTGCGGTGCAGCACC
>NW_010134072.1:1704-1925 GCF_000699245.1 Pterocles gutturalis | reverse complement strand
CGCCGTTTTTCCCCGTCCGACCCGGTTCCGCGCATGGGTTTCCCAGCGAGGAGGATGGAATGGTTGAAGGTGTGATGTGCTTTGCCTTTTTCAGCGTTTTTTTTAAATTTTTTAATTTTTTTTTTTCCTCCCTAAGGTCCGAGCCCGCTCATTTCCAAGAAACTGAATTTGCCCTTTCTAAAAGCCGCATCTTTTTGGAAATCAGCTTTTTTTTTTTTTTT
>NW_010134072.1:0-1545 GCF_000699245.1 Pterocles gutturalis | reverse complement strand
AGCCCCAGGTTCTCCATTAATCTTACAAAAAGAGCAACACGGAGCAAACATGATTTTTTTCCCTAATTGCTTTATGCCCTTAATTGCTTTATCCCCCTTTTACTTTTAAGGAATAAAAAATAAAAAAAGGGAAATAATCTGCAGCACAGTAGCTGACTCTGCCTCCTTTTTTTTTTTTTTTTTTTGGAAGCAGGGGGAAAAGCAGTAAAAATGTAGGTTTTTCACCATCTACCCCCAAAAAGGAAACCAGGAAGCCAAACCCGCTCAACTCCCGTCCATTCCAGCCAGGAAAACTGCAGAACTGGCTAAAAAAAAGATGAAAAGAAAAAACAAAAACTCCTTTCTAGCTAAAACGGGGAGGAGATCTGGACTGTCGGGTGTTACCTTACTACCCCTCTGATTTATTTTTTTCCCAAAAATGCTTCCATCTTTTTTTTTTTTTCCTCCATTCACCAAAGCTTTCTGCATAATTAGCTACGAAAACTTGGCGTTTGGGGTCTTTTCCCCCTTTTTAAATGTTTTTTTTCCCCTTTCTTTCTTCCTTCCCCTGCCTCCCAGCATCACTGGTCCAGGATCCATCTCTGACCTTTCCCAGGATATCCATGCTGAACCTCACCGACTCTCTCCACTTTTTTCCCCTCTCGGGCAGTGAAACGACTGGGACCCCCTCGGAGACCTTGCATTAAGTGATATTTTAGAAATGAACCCAAAAAAAAAAAAAAAAAAAAAAAAAAAAAAAAAATCCCACTTGTCCTTATTACTTCTGTCACTTGTTATTAAACCTTGCTCGCCCCCGTGTCCCCACAGTCACACGGAGGGTCCCCCCCTCCCTCCTAATTTTTTTCCCGAGCCTTTTTTCCACGGATTCTGCCTCTTTCGTGGGAGCAATAGCTCTAAGCTTCACATTGGTGACATTTTAATCAATGCTTCTTAGCCAGACTGACATGAATTTTACACTTCAAAAAACTCTCCTCTGCCAGCTAATTGATTCAAATTGTTTTATTGCTTAAACCCGTGTCACACATTCGATGATCTATTACCACACCATGGTAAAAAAAAAAAAAAAAAAAATCTCCCCTCCTTGTTTTCCCTCCTTGGTCGGCACCAGGAGGGATGGGGGGTGGGTTTGGGGAAGAACCCTAAAGTGTTTACATCCCCTCAGCAGTCCTTTCGGACAGCCGGTGGCTTTTTCCCCGACGGTTTCCCAGGAGAACCGGGGATGGACAACCTCGCTCCGGACTCGGGAGGAAAAAGAGTTTGTAGGAGGTGAAAAGGGATGAGGAGGTTTTGCAAAACACCTTCAACGAAGCAACCCCCCGAGCTCGGTTTTGGCAGCCCGGGCAGGGCTGAAAATTCAGACTCGGTCGGGGGGAGTCGTCAGCCGACGGCTGGGTTTTATTTCGAGATGATTAAACATGAAGCAAAACTAAACTTTTTTTTTTTGTTCACCTGCTCGATGCTATCGACCCTCCTGGAATTCCTTTGGAAAAATTGAGCGGCTTCCTCAGTTTCCTCTGTAAGGAAAGCTGAAATCCGCGGGGATTA
>NW_010134071.1:0-467 GCF_000699245.1 Pterocles gutturalis | reverse complement strand
GGCGCCGCGGGCAGCGGGCACGGAGCCGTCCCAGGGGCAGTGCGTAGGGGCATGCTGCAGTACAACCAGCTTTTCCTTCCTTCTCCAGACACCGTTCCAGCTGCAAAGATGGCTCAGACAAACCCTCTGCCTGTCCCCATGGGCCCATGGAAGGTATGTCCTCGCAGCCCCTCTATTTTGTGCAGGTGGGACACAGGGAGAGGGGCAGAGCCAGTCCTCCCGGGCCAGCGAGGCGGGGGGAGCAAAGGAAGCAAGGCACCCCCGTCCGCTGCCCGTGGGAACTCGCCTCCCGCCTGCTCAGATGCCTCCCAGATGTTTTTCATAAGCCTCTTTGCAGCACCCTGGCCCAGCCGTGCCCTGCTCTTACCAGCTGTCTTGTGCCAGGCAGTTACAGCGGTCCCCAAAAGCCACACGCTGTCCTTCACCCTCCCCTGCCGGTGCAGGCGGGCTGGCAGTGCCGCCAGGGG
>NW_010134070.1:3007-13811 GCF_000699245.1 Pterocles gutturalis | reverse complement strand
CCTTCTGGAGGCAGAGGGGTGAAGCTGGTTATAGCTTACAGAGCTGATGTATGTGTGTGCATGACACAGGTGTCTGTACGGCCATATACACACTAATCGATCCAATATATCCATACATTAGTGATATACCTGTGTCGCATTCACCAATGTGCTTTTGCTAGATATAGCCATACTAAATAGCCATTCAGCTCTCTCTGCGTGCTGGGGAGCCAGGTCCGGGAGCGCCTGTTGCAGCAAAGCAGGGAAAGGATGTTTGCAGCAAGCTCACATGGTGAATGTTTCAGTGGGAACATCGAGAAAACGCTGCTCTGGAAGTGAGGAGCCTGATGTTTGGGGTCTGAGTGGGTTTCCTAAGAAGGCAGAAAGGAGATGGCAAAATGTCCCTGACCCACATGGATGCTTTCAGTGTTTCTGCATTGTGCAGGAGCTTACCCGGCCCCCAGGCTCAGTTATGCAGGGCTGTGGAGGGCTGGGTGGGTTTTTGTAAAACACCTTTGGCCCGACTAGCACAGAGCTTCTGCTGGTGCACCCATACTGTTGGTGCAGGTTTATAATGGGCAGTTTAATTAATATAGGCCAGTGAGACGCAGATCCTTGTCCTTTCTCTCCCACTTTGCCATCCCTGTGTATGTAGGGCAAGGCCTTTCTGTGCCCTGTAAGGCACTCACCGCCACGCAGCCCTGGGCTCACTGGAGATGCTAATACAATTAGCGACTACTGCTGAGTTTCCTTCATGGCCTCTTGTGAAGGACACGTCTGAAATCCTTTTTGAGCGTTCTATTAAAAGCCATCAGTAAATTCAGCGTTATTCCAGAAATGATAGCAATTAAATCGTCTGCATCAACCCCAAAAGCGGATGCTGGTGGAGCAGCTTTTGAGCGGATCTTTCTGGCTGGTTTCAGAAAATCTCACTGCATCTGACGGGGGTCACCGACGTTGAGTGTGCCACCACCCATCCAGAGCAGCTCTGCTCAACTCCTGGCTTTTAAACAGTGGTAGAACCAAAAACAGATTTTGGCACAAAGGTGTGTTGAGGGCAACCTGTATCACACGTAGGACTTTATTTGCCCGCAGAGCTGGTTTGTACATGTTATTTATTGCTAGCATTAGGAGAGCAAAGAAATCTACAGAGGGGAAAAAAAAAAAAAGCAGCAGATAATTGAGGTTGCTTTTTGCTTCCTACCAGTACAGCTGAGCTGCTTTCAGTTGTTAGGTTTCTCATTTGCACCAAAGTTTTACTGTGACAGAGAATTGCCCACGGGTTGTTCAGTGCTTTGTGCAATTTTCAAGGCATTTCTCACATCCGTGCAGTGACTTGAGCTCCGAGTGTGCGGTGTCCCCTCAGTGGCACCAGCGTCAGGAGCAGTGTCTCTCTGGAGGAGCCGGGGACACTGTGTACCTCACTTGCCCCCAGTGCAACACGGGACTGTGTTAATGGACTCTCCCAGGCAGGGTGCCAGCAGCCAAGGCGCTTTGCCAAGCACTGGTATGAGGATGGGTTGTCCTTTGGAGCGTGTGGTTTTTCGCAGGAGCAGAGGAGCCCTTATGGCCCGTGTTAACTGTGTGATCTCTGCCATTAAGGGAGCAAAAGGGAAAAACACACCTGCTTCCCTCCTCCATGCCTGTGAGGAGGGTTTCTCCTCTCCCTGAGTGCTCGCCAGTGCAGCTGAGCTGGCTCCGGAGCTGCTGTAATTCACTGCTCTCTTGCCAGGCCAGCAGCAAACCTGTAGCAAGGGGAAAGCTGGCAGGGAATGGTGTTTCATCCATCTTCCCAGGTCTGCTCCCCTGATGGGGCTGCTGTCTAGTGCTATAGGAGGGGTAAGCCAGGAATTGGGGACCAGTTTCCTTGTGGGGCTCACTGAGAGGTGCAATGCTAAAGGAACAACTAAAGGGAAAAGGAAAATAAGGGGCAGGTGGGGGGTTAACAGGCTTCCTATGAGCAGGCTCCTTGCCTCCCAGGGGGATTGACATGGGGTTAGACCTTCCAGGATAACTCTGCCTGTTAGTTACACCTCAGCCCTCATTCTGATCTCCCTGCCAGGGGATGAGCCACCCCTGCCCAACCGGGTGCCCCGTGCAGGCAGGGATACCTGCACCTCAGGGTGCTTCACCTCCTCTTTGTGTCAGACCCACCAGGTTCAACCAAGTTCCAGGCTCAGGCTCACTGTGGACATTAGGGCAGTGCCATATTTGCAGCATTTGACTGAAAACTGAGAAATAAGGTATTTAGTGACTTCTCTGCTGTTGCAGAGCTGCTTGAGGAGCTCTTCCAGGCTCCAGGGACTGTGGTGCCCGGGGGAGTGTCCACCACGAAGGGTTGAGCAGAGCAGCAGGGACTGCCCTGACATCCCCACATCCAGCCCTGGCTGCGTGGGAGCATCTTTGTGCACAGGGATATGCCTGGACATGGCACAACACTGAAACCCCGAGCTCCTTCCTCCAGTGCCCAGGCAGGGGCTGAGAACACTGGGTGTGTATTGATTTGGGCACAGCAGGACAAAAGCCAGATACATCGCAGAAGTCGTGGGGAACAGGTAATTTCCAGAGATTGTAACGAGTGTGTTAAGCTATTTCCCTTTCTCACTTCAATCACTTTCACAAAACGAGTTTAACGAAGAGCTATGCTCTGCTTACAGAATGGTGCTGCACAGTTAGATGGATTCCTCTGACCTTTCGATGGGCTTTACTTGCCTTGGCTGCCTCTTCATGTTCTCCACTCACTGCCTTGAATGGGAAAGACAGCTGAAATACAGACTCTTACAGCAAATACTGTGGCCTATTGCCTTCTTTCCATCAGGCACTGGTATTCTTCCCGAAGCCTTAGCTTTTTATTATTGGTGGTGTTATTTGTGTTCTTGTGTCTGGGACCTCTGCATAATGTTTCTGGAGAGAGTAATGTCCTGTATCCTTGGTACTGCTGTAGTAGAAATCAGTGTTATCTCTGGTGTGACGTAAGGGAAGAGTAGGAAATGTCTGGAGATGCCTGAGGGACAAACCTGGAGCCCCTCCGTGGCTGAGACACCACCGGGAAGCAGGACAGGTGAGCAGTCCACCAAAACAATTTTGCCATCACAGATAATTTAAGGCAAGGAGAAGTTTTCAGGCTTAGTAATCAAGGAGATGGAAAGGTCAGTCTGGAGCAGAAAGGGATAACGGAGGCTTGAGCTGGATGCTGGCGCAAGAAAGATTTGGATCCTCCTTCCCAGCTTCCTGTAATTCCCGGCCATCTCCCCAGATGACATTCATTATTTGTGTTATCTTTGCACCTAACAGAGTGAGTCAGGGACCAGGGTGCTACATAAGCAAAACAAAAAGCTGTCCTTTTGCCAAGAGAACTTAAAATCCAACTGTGAGATGGGAGAGGGAACCGATATGAACCCTAGAGAAGGGGGAGGACGAGTGAACAGCAAGGCTGCAGCCTGGGGATGGCAGCGGTGTAACCGTGGCTATCACTCATCTCTGCGAAGGGAGTGCAAGGAGGTAATGAGATGGGTTTGTGGGTGTTTGCAAAGATCATGATAATGCTTTGTGACAATGACAGAACAGCAGATGACACGTTAAGGTAATGTTTGGGCACTGGCTAACGTGAAAACAGTGTGAGAAGTTTGCAAAATTTCTAGTGCTACCTCAAATAATTGTGTTGCATAGGAGTCATGCTTGCCCTCTGTAACCAGGGCACAGCCATGGTACATGCCAGTGGGATGAAGACAGATTTAAACTGACACTGGAAAACCCCCACCCTACCTCTCACTTGCAGAGGGTCCAGTTGTCAGGTCTGGGATGGGGCACTGGGGACTGCCATCAGGCTGGGAAGGGCATGAGCAAGCAGAGATGGGATCTGTGCTCAGCAAAACACTAGTGAAGCATTTTGGATGTGGTTTTGTTCACAGAAGTATTAGCACATTCGTGTAGAATGCACAGATGACACCGAAGTGGATGAGAGTACTAATGTCAGTGTTGAATCCTGGTTTCCTGGCTGGCAGCAAGGATCTGCAGGCGAACAGTCACAGAGCCACATCTATCTGGCAGAGAGGTATCTGACAGCTAGCGATCACATTTTTCAAGGGCTTATTCCTGGCTGTTTAATACTTCATATGCTCTCTTGGGGAGGGAGGAGAGAAGAACGGAGGAGTATATTTGGCACAGCGGGGAAGTGGACTCGGGTCTTTTCCATCGCTGAGTGCTGTGCTGTTGCAGAGGGAGAGAAAGCCTCCTTCCACAGCGGTACTAATCCTCCTCCACACCGAGCTGAACGGTTTGAACTTGAACAACTCCTCTCATTTTTTCCCCCCATGTGATTGTGAGTCAGGCTGAGCTTCTCTATTCTTCTCCATAATTGAGTAGGAGATTATTTTGACTGGAAATAACCAGACACAGGTATCATGGCTGTGAATGCCTCCGTGCGTGCCACTTGTGAAAAGTTCTGTAGCCTTCTGCAAAGGGAGCTGGTCTTTAAAGACTTGGCTCAATGGAGAAGGAAGAAAAGCAGAGGGGAAGAATAGCTCCTTCCTGCTCACATCTATCACCGGCTCTGCTAAAGCTAACCCGCTGAATTGTTGGTGACACGCTGTTCTTCAGAAGCAGCTCTTTTGTGGAAGAGCTCTGCTGTGACATGGAGAGTAGCCACAGTGAGACAGGAAATATCCCCCGAAAGCCACGATGGCTTTCCACAGGAGCTGGTAGCTGCCATCCAGTCCCACGGACATGCCAAGAAAGTTACAAAAAGCCATTCCTCTCACATTTCCAGGGGAACCTCCCCAAGCACAGATTTTCCTGTTTCTTCTCTTCCTTTCTCTATAGTTCTCTCTCACAGGGTATAGACCATCTGCTTGGGTTGCACTTCCCACTGCTCTGCCCCGGAGGCAGTGGGTGACCAGAGGACGAGGCAAAGTGGGTATGATATGAGGCCATGGTAGGGCGTGTGGCTTCCTCCGCTGCTGTGACAGGTGAAGCTGCAAGATGCCATGTCCTGCTGGTTTTGGCTCTCGGTGGGTACCGAGGAGGTGGGTGCAGCCCCTCCTCCGGGCTGAGTTTTAGCTACGCGGTCTCCTACTAGCAAAGCTGGATACTAGAGAGCATTTCACAGGATCAAGCTTTCTCCAGATTCTATGTAAGTGGGATTGCTTCATGGAACCAGCCTGCTGCAGACTGGCCAACTCCAGCTTTATCTGTGCTGTAGCAAGCTTGAGCCGCTGCCGTTCTGCTTGTGCATCTCATGTCTCAGCTGCTTACTGAGGAGCTAATGAGCTTTTGGAGATACATGGGTGCCATAAACTCCTTAGGCCGGAGATAAGCAGCTTATTGCCTTTAGGAGCACTGCCAGCCTTTGGCTCTGCTGCTGCGGTGCTTCTCAGGCCCCGAGTTCTTCGTTATAACGGGTTATAATGTCTTGCAATAAATCAGGCTGTTCCTAATGACGTGCATACCCACGTTCCATTGCTATCCTTTCTGTGCTTTTGGATACACCTGCTATGAGCACCTGGCTAGAAAATTCACTGGGTTAAACAAAAAAAAAAAAAAAGATGCACAACTGAAAGTTCATTTTAAAAGTCACTGTGAAAGCAGGTTTTTATTTCCTTAGTATGAATTCAGCCCTTGCTGTTCTTCACTTGCAGTGTCTGCCATCAAAAGCAGTCCTGCTGCAACTGGTCAACAGGCTGCAGTTGCTACTCTTACTAAATGCTAAAGAGAGCCTTCAGGTAAAATCTGCTTGGCTACTCAAAGCATCTTCATCTCTAATGTGTATTTTATATTTAACTTGCCCCCCCCCACCCTGTTACATGTTAATTGGGTATAAATTAGCCCAACAGCACTCTTTCAAGGTATACCTAGGAACATAATTTGGTGTGCAACTCTCAGGATTTAACAATATCAGAGAGTCCATGGACACTGCTCAAATACTCAATTCCGAGTTAAACGGGTGTTGTCTGTTTAGACAAAGCCCTTGCCAAGGTGTTGGAGCGGGATGAGAATATTCAGGTGACGGAGAGCAATGGTTCGGAGGTCAGCTCAAGACTCCACTTTCAGTGCCACATCTGGAATTCAAATCAAGCCATCACTGGATTCAAGGGCTGAAAGTCGCTAAGTAACCCTTCTGTATTTAAATTAATTCTTCCACAAAGGCATTGTCCTCGTCATTTAATTTTGAACTGTAGAAATAGCACATAAAAAGGTTTTGCAGCTTAGAAGTGTTCGTGGGTCTCAACCAACTTTGTAGGCTAAGTAAAGCACAAGAGATTTTTTTACCATACTGTCCTATCAACTGAGCTTTTAAGGCAAGCTGATGAAAAGGAATCTATTATTTTAATAGTGTTTTCTTTCTGGTAAAAGGTCTTGCTAACTTACAGAAGCAGAGCTTGAAATAACAGATAAAAACTGCCAGAGAAGCTGTGATGTAGTTTGGAGCCAAGTGGATAATTGTGACCAAAATCTGAGCCTGCCCAAACCCTGAGTTAAATGCCAAAATGCCCCAGGAGTCCTGGGATCATCATGCAAGCTGCTAAGGATAACAAATAGCTTATTTGTTTGGGGTTGGGTTGGGTTTTTTTCTTAGTTGTACTTTTTGTGTGAAGGGTTTTTCTTTGAAAGGATTTGGTGGTTTCATTTGTTATTTATTTGGCCTTTTGCTTCTGTATTTTACCTAATAAAGTTCATTTCAGTGATGTAGGGCTGATGAGGGAAAACCTCCTGGAGCTGTGTTAAACCTGAAGTCTTCATGCGTGAAAGGAGCAGGGTGTGGGCTTTTGGGAAGATCCAACAACAGGTTTTCACATTTTTTGTGATCTTGAAAAAATTACTGTGGTTAAATAAAAGCAAGGCTTAGAGGAAAAAAAAGACATTGGTTGTATGCATAGTACAAAAGCCTTTAGAAAGCCTCTGTATATCATTTGAATGGCAATTGAATTACCTTTACGATAAGGACATGATGGCTGGGAGGATCGTGGAGAGCTGTATGAATTTCATCCATGCAGTGTGTGAGCCCAGCCTGGGAAACAAACCTTATCTGCCAAGTTCTGCAGGGCCATTTCCAGCTTTTCTTCTCGAAGGAGGGACCCAGCTCTGCTACCAATAAATGAGGTGGGAATTTTGACATTGATTTCAAAGGGAGCTCAACTGAGCTCTGTGAAAAGGGAGCGCTATCATGCAATGCTGCTTTTCTTTTTTTTCTTATTAATGTAACTAATTAAATGTTTGTATTTTTTTAAGCACTAACTCGTTTTTGATGGTCGTTTAGAGGCTTTGAGAAAGTCAATAATTTTGATGAAATAAGACTGTAGACTCCAGAACAAAGTCCGCATGGAATCCGTGATGTTGCTAGGATACAGCTATTAGTATTTTCAGCGGCTGGGGTATTTTTTTTGGTGTATTTATTTTAATAGAGTCAGTCCAACTTGTCTTACAAACAGTAGGAAAATACGTGACTGCCTGATCCCATTTACACAACGCTCCCTCAATTTACAGTAACAAAGCCAAACTTGACCCGTTAGTTTCAGCCACTTTTCTTTGTGAAGAAGAAACACAAAGAGTAATTTTGACCTGAGCTATAGGGAGCACATTTTCTCTGAATCTTGATTTTTTTTTTTTTTGATGATGCACAGGATGCTCTCCCTGCAGGTGTCACATTGCTGAAGCCAGTCTCCCTCTAGTGGTTTCTTTCCAGAGGGGCCCTTGGCTTTACTGGTTTGGACAGGTACCAAATTTGATAGAGTGATGCAGAAAGTTGTCTGACCCCTCTGAGATAAGCATGGATAGAGCAGCATTGAACTCATAATTTTTGAGAGATGAGCATCAAACCTATACAAACATTATTTTCGGTGGGTTTTTTTATATTTTAGATTTTTTTTTTTTTTTTCTTTTTTTTACAATACTGATAACAGAGGAGGCTTTTCATCCCTCTGCGGTACAGGCTAACATGGTTTATCTCAGTGCGTAGGATGTGACTCTTGCACATGTCTTCCTCCAGCTGTATATGGGGATGCCTGTAAAAAAAAAAGATCAGTATTTAAGCTCATGTTCCACATCAAAGCCAGTGTTAGATGTGGTGCCAATAACATTCTTTTGAATTTAATATAACATAGAACAGCATTGTAGATGGTGCTATTTTGGGATCCCCATGTTTGGGGAAGTGCTATCTAAGTGAAACACCCCGCAGATATTTTACTGGGAAATAAGGAAAAGAAAGCTGTTTGGAGTTTGTTTCCAATATATAACTTAGATTTGAGGTCTGTTGGGTTTCTTGCATTTATGCCCCTGACCTCACCTTTACTAGGCATCTCTGTCTTTAGCACCTAAGAGAGCTCCAGTGCCTTACAAGCGTGGGGAACAGGAAGGGGCAGGGATGCAAGCAGAAGCCTTGTATCCAAAGCTAAGTAAGAAATTCGAGTCTCCTAATACCTGATACATGGCTTGGATGATGAGTTACACAGTTCAGCTCCCTGAAGATGGCTAGGTAAAGAATAAAGACTGCAGTCAATACATGCCTTTACTTAACTGTAAAGGGTTTTGGATGCAGCTCAGCCTTCCTTCACAAGTGATGATAACCAAAGGGAACTGATACTGTAGTGCATCAAGGATCCTGGAAATACTGCTGTCTTTCCAGCCAGGACACTGATCTGAGGTTGGTCAAGGACTGGTACTGCCTTCTTTGTGTTCACATCTGGCAGAAGTCCATCCTGTGATTTGCTTTTTCATACAGCAGAGGAGCTATTTGGCCTTGGTTTTTCCTTTATAAACTCTAATAGAGCGAAATCTTGGAGAAATTTAGGATTACCTGCCCCAGAAGGTAGCAAGCTCCCATTCTGTTTTGACAGACACCTGGACCCAGAGGTTACAAAATGCCGTCACCTTCCTGTGAAGCATTTTACAGTATGTTCAGTTACATAACAACTTTAAGGGTAAGGTTTTACTTTTGTTTGACTTTTACTTAATGCTCAGCTTCTATTGGGCAATCAGGAATTGTGACCCCTGGGAAAACTACTTAAAACACTTTTCTTTGGACGCTGCTCTGTACAAGCTGCACAGTGGTTCCCATGACAGTGATTTTGGAGCCAGTTTTGTCTTTAATTTTTATTTTCACTGGAGTTTCCACCCAGTGTCCTGGCTAAAGCCAATTTGATTTTGGTTTATAACTTTAGCAAGAACTGATCCATTAATTTTGTTTATATTAAAAAAATATGCATTTACTCCTAGCATGTGGAACAAAATTCTTGTATGTTTTAACAGCTCCACAGCTAAAAAAGCAGCTGTACAAATTCAGCATGCACATGGTCCTCTCTGAGATGTGTTCTAGCGTCACTCACAGACAGTAAGTTAATAGGAGTCCTATGTTTACAAAGAGGTCATGGACACTTATGCAACGCCCATGAATGCGTGAAGTGGCTTTACTTTTACATAATTGTATAGATTTTTATTATTTTTTTAGACTTGCACAATGCAGAGGTAGGAAGTTTTTTAGTAAGGAAGGAAAGGATCTAGTTGAACTGCACTCCTTTGATGGACTAGTGAATGGGTATGTCAATTGTACAAGCTAAGGGAAGGTTCCTCTGCTTGTAAGGCAGAGTTCAATGAACAGGAGCTTGCAGGAACCAGCTGTGTGAGGAGCCTCTCCTGCAGAGTGGTGCTGGGTGCTGTGCATGAAACTTTCTATCCCGGGCAGGACTGGACGCAAACCTGCCAGAAAAACAGGGGCAGTGAGCCAGTTTGTTTTTAACAAAACAAAGTTATGCAATATCATTTAGTTCTGCCATGTTCCCAATATGCAGCAAATGAAGAACTCACTAAATACAGTATATCTCTGGCCATATCATTTGAATATAACTTGTTTCCATGACAACCTCCGCTTAACAGCTTGGCTGATATGAAATCAGTCCTAGATGAGGGAGCTTTTGCCAAAAGCATTGGGATTCAACACTTTAATATTATGTTTCAGGTTTTAACAAAAAACATTTATTTAAGTCTCTGGAAGCAAATATCAAATAAAATCCATTCATCCTCACCTCTGCTTTGGCTCTTGGTTGATCAGTTTATCTTGCTGGGAGCCTGTCAGAACCAGCTCCAGTGTTACTTAATATGCTTCTGAAGTCCCAGGCAGTATTTCAAGAGCAAGTGATCATGACACCAGCGTTTGGTAGAGAAATTACATTTTGTGGCTGTTGGCTCAGCCTGCGAGGCAGCGGGGCAGCAGCTGGGCACAGCAGCCGAGGCTCTGCTCCAGCCATCCATCATGTCCGGGAAGTTTATGCTCCAACCAGCTCTGAGTAAAAAAGAGGAGCTTTGGCTGGAGAAAGGTCTAGCCCAACATTTCGTGCCATTCATTTTGTATGAGGAGCACTGACCAAACAAACCCAGGTTATCTGTTAGATGTTGGTCTCCTGAGACCCCCCTTGCAGTGCTGCATCCAGCTCTGGGGTCCTCAGCACAGGAGGGACACGGACCTGTTGGAGCGGGTCCAGAGGAGGCCACGAAGATGGTCAGAGGCTGGAGCAGCTCCCGTACAATGGCAGGCTGAGAGAGTTGGGGTTGTTCAGCCTGGAGAAGAGAAGGCTCCAGGAGAACCTTATAGCACCTTCCAGTGCTGAAAGGGGACTCTTGATCAGGGGGTGTAGGGATAGGATGAGGGGTAACGGTTTTAAGCTGAAAAGGGGAGATTTAGATGCGATATGAGGAGGAAATGTTTTCCTATGAGGGTGGTGAGGCAGTGGCCCAGGTTGCCCAGAGAAGCTGTGGATGCCCCATCCCTGGAGGGGTTCAAGGCCAGGCTGGATGAGGCTTTGAGCAACCTGGGCTAGTGGGAGGTGTCCCTACC
>NW_010134070.1:0-2976 GCF_000699245.1 Pterocles gutturalis | reverse complement strand
GTTGGAACGAGATGATCTTTAAGGTCCCTTCCAACCCAAACCATTCTATGATTCTATGATTTCATGTTTTCTAAGGTGTGATACCTGTCGCCTCAGAAATAGCAGTGGAACACTGCCAGGGTGGGAATGCAGCATGACTGCTCATATGGTGCTGTTCCCTTCCTCCCTTACAGGTGCCACATTGCACTAGAATATAGCTAAAATAACCCTAATGCTTTCCTAATATTTCTCATGTACTCAGGCATTGCAGTTGCTACAGTGATGGCACCCAGCTGTCAGTGGGAGAAAGGATGGTCGTGACAGTTTGAAGAGGCAGCCTGCCCCTTCGAGCCACCGTTGCTTTATATCCTGGGGATTCCCTGCACTAGCTGGGAGCAGGGGCTGTGGGAAAAGCTGTCAGAACAGGCAAAGAACATTTCAAGCACATGTACCATACCCTTTGCTGTCAAGATTTTTGTATCAGCAAGGATTATAAGAGTAGGTATTTAAATCTCAAGTGAAATAATGGAAAGAGTTGTGAAGCATTCATTGTTTCTGCTGGCTGTAATGTGCCTGCTTCAGCTCTAATTAGCCCCAGCGTGGAGCAACTTGGGCCTTTGCTGCGGCAAAGAGGTTCAGGTTCTTGGAACCAGGTGCAGTAGAGCAATGCTAGGAGCACACAGAATGGGGCAGAACAGTATTTCCCACTCCACTTTTTTTTTTCTTTTTTTTTTTTTTTCCACCTCCCTGTTGTTACCTGGGAAAATTTCAGCTGTCACCCATCTGCAATCAGCTGATAATCTACCAGCTGTCTCCTGCTCTTGGCTGCACAGTCCTGCTTTATAAGGCCTTAGGAGGAAATAACCTGCTTCCCTGGAGAATTCTGTAAGCAAAAGGAGGATGTGGCTGGGAAAAGGCATAAGGAATGGAGCCAGGAGCTCCTTCCATGGTGGTGAGCTTTAAGCAACTCCTCTCACCTTTGCACTGCCTTGGAGCACAGGATTGCACTCTAATGCAGTCTGTTTACTGTAAATCTGCTTGAAGAGGTACAAAAGCACAGGAGGTGGCGTCACCAGGGTTTCTTTAAAAAGGAACCTTCCAGATATATGGCAAATAACAATCAAATGCATTCTTAATTAAAGCTCTAGAAATATCTCTCTAAAAGTGCTGATAACTTCCTGGGATCTTTTTTTTTTTTTTTAATTTCTGAACTCATTTTACTCAAGGTGTGCTATCAGGGCGAAGCAGCTAAGCAGAATCAGGATGCTGTTCTCATGGTAATTTTTTTTCTTGTGAGATCCATCTCAGGAGACTCATTTTTGCCTCTGTGTCACGACTTCTTAGAAATGTCTGTAGGCAAAGGATGTGCTAATTCAACGCATCCTGTGATTTCTCTTCCTCCACAACGAAATTAATTTCCTATTGAGATTCCCACAACGTACCTTCTGCCACCGTGAAGCCTAGTGTTTACTGATGTAAACAAGGAATAAAGGGAGGCTTTACTTGCCTCATTTGGAATAATGATACAGGCTCTGCCGCCTGGTACTTGCTCCATGTCTCAAAGGTGTGGGGGTTGTACTTCTATGTTGTTCTTGCAGCTCAGGTTGTTTATAACAGAATAATTTGTTTTCAGCCTGAGCTATAATGTTTTAAATGATGAGCAGCTCTCTGCTAATGGAATCTGGAGGTTTTCACTGAAGCATGTAGTTCCCGTAAGAGGCAGGTACTGGATTCCAAAGAAGTTATTTTTTATAATATACTCTAGTGGGTTTGGCCTTATTTCCAGAGTGATGTTGCTGCCTCTCCAAAAATTAGCACTTTGCTGGCAACGTCAGCAGAAGGAGACCAAACAGTGCAATAGGTGTGGAGGCTGTCAATGGCAGTCACAGAGGCAGGATGTGGCCCTTTAGGGTTGTAAGAAACTAGCGCTCTCCTCTTGTCTTCTCCAGCTCTTCTGAGAAAATCTGTGCCTAGATGCAGCCATTTATTGTGGGGTTTTTTTCAGGATTAACATTTTTGGTGGGCTCACCATTAAAATAGAGAGAGAAAGCTTGGAGTGGGCATATCAATTAATTTTTAGATTCCAAGCTCTCACAAATGGTCATTATCTTGCCTTCTATTTAAAGAGGAGTAAATTAAATTGCAAGAGATAGTGCAACTGGTTTTCCAGATCTTATTTAATTTGGCTTTGCAGTAGGCATTTTCCATCTGCACAACATAATCATTAACTTTTTTTGTTTCTTCATTGTCACTGTACAGCCTGCTTTTTATGGGTGATCTCTGCCCCTTCTTACTGTTAGATGTTTATTTCTTTGAAGGAGCATGTCTTTATTGATTTTTCTTTTAGGATGATGTCTATATAAAATTATTCATCCTGCTAAATGCGCTTGCAAGGAAACCTATGTGATTCATGGTCTTTGATCCTGCTATCGCTTATGTGGGTGTTTAACTTTACTACTGTGCATAGTCCCACTGAGGAGAATCTTAATTTAAAAACTGTTATTATAAAAACAACGTGATGTTTTTAGCACATGTCCATGCTGGATTATGAGAAACACCTCCCTATAAAACCAAGGATGTAAATTAAATAGGCTGTAGAGAAGGTGAGAAGACAGAAAAATGATCCCTCCCCCAACTCTGGAAAGGTTTGTTGTTGGATTATTGTCTCCATCTCTAGTCAGTTTGCATGGTACCCATCATTTTGTGAATGTGCAGGGGGTTTGTGTCCTAAATCTTGGATTTTTAGAGAAATTTAGTTTTCTGGACAGCATCGCTAAGCCACACCGAGCACGAAGGTTATTGTTTTCAGAAAGGAGACCCCTCAGGTCCGTGATGTGTCTGTGCCTGTGCAGGGCAGCGGCTGCCAGCAGCGGGCCCCCCCACCCGGTGCAGGACGGTGCCATGGGTCCCCTGGCCGCTGGTGGCCCTTGGTGGTGGGTCCCCGAGAGGGTCTCGGGAGGCAACTCAGCGCATCCCCCTGGGGGGGATGCACCTGTG
>NW_010134069.1:690-911 GCF_000699245.1 Pterocles gutturalis | reverse complement strand
CAGAGGAGGAAGATGACGAGGAAGAGGCAGTACTGGGGCCAGAGGCGAGCGATGCCCGCCCGCCGGCGCCGCGTCAGGATGACCACCAGCCAGCAGCCGTGCAGGATCACCATGAAGTTCATCCGCTGCCCGATCACGTTCACCGTCATCAGGAAGCAGATCTGGGGGAGGGATGCAGAGACTCAGCACCCCAGGATGCTGCGAGTGGTGGGGTACCCCTT
>NW_010134069.1:0-522 GCF_000699245.1 Pterocles gutturalis | reverse complement strand
CCGCCGGTACACCACTGCCTCGAACACCAGCAGCAGCAGCACCAGGAGGTGGTTCTGGGGGGGATAAAGGGGTGCTCAGGACCACGGCGAGCACCACCACCCCACGGCCGGGCTGTCCCACCTGGATGTAGCCCAGGTTGGGGTAACCCTTGCGGATGCCGAACCAGTTGGCCGGGTCGATGGGGCCGCGGTACAGCGTGGAGTTGCCCAGTTCCTCCGGGCTCAGGTTGGTTTCGTTGAGATAAGGCTGCAAAGGGGAGCACCACCGCCCGTCAGCACCCCTCCAAGCAGGGAACCCCGACCCTGCCTGCCACAAACACCCCAAGGACCGGGCATCCCCCCCAGCCTGGGCACCTGGGTGCAGTTGCTGGAGTACTCGTGGGGCCGGACGATCTTGAGCTGGTAGAGCATCTTGCAGACGATGATGATGCAGGTCCAGACGGTGGAGAGGCAGGAGGCCATGTGGCGGAAGCGGCAGTAGGGCATGGCGAACGCCCACAGCAGCACCAGCAAGAAGTTCAT
>NW_010134068.1:14663-18617 GCF_000699245.1 Pterocles gutturalis | reverse complement strand
ACAGACATGGACCTGTTGGAGCGAGTCCATGAGCAAACACAAAGATGGTCAGAGGACTGGAACACCTCACGTACGAGGACAGGCTGAGAGAGTTGGGGTTGTTCAGCCTGGAGAAGAGAAGGCTCCAGGGAGACCTTGTAAGCAACCTAAGACCTGTAGCAACTTCCAGTGCTGAAAGGGGGCTACAGGAGAGATGGGGAGGAGCTTTTTAAAAGGGCATGTAGCGACAGGATGAGGGGTAATGGATTTAAATTGGAAGAGGGCAGATTTTGACTAGATGTTAGAAAAAAATTCTTTACTGTGCGGGTGGTGAGGCAGTGGCCCAGGTTGCCCAGGGAAGCTGTGGATGCCCCATCCCTGGAGGGGTTCAAGGCCAGGCTGGATGAGGCTTTGAGCAACCTGGGCTAGTGGGAGGTGTCCCTGCCCGTGGCAGGGGGGTTGGAACTGGATGATCTCTAAGGTCCTTTCCATCCCAAACCATTCTGTGATGCTATGACATGGCTGTACTCCTGTGGAAATGGAGCTCTTCTGTCTAGCGGCCCATGGAGCACCAAACAAGAATATGGTGGAAGGATGTGAAAGCAGACATTTTAATCACTCTGTATAGCATCAAGATTTGCTTAGTCAACCTCAGTAACATAGCAAACTACACAGTTCTGTCAGCAGACTTACAGTCAATGCACAGCAGGTAACATTGAGCCCTTGATGTAGGTTTCCATTCCAAACAATCCTTTGGTGATGCCTTTCTTTCACCACCGATTGGAATGGGAGGTTAATGCATTTAGAAAGCTAACATGGCCAGCTGCTACAATCCGTGTTCTTCCATGTGTGCACCCTGAGGTGGTCCCATATACAGCGTGACACAGTGAAAATAGATTAGGGCTAAGCAGGTTTCTAGCTCACATTTTCACAGTGTCTATCATCTACCTAGATGAGCTAAAGCAACCGGTTTAAACTTAGCAAATAAGAAATATCCTTTTCATAAAGAATAGGAGACAGTTGAAAAGATAAAATTGTCAACAAACAGATAAGATAGAAACAGGATAAAGTTTAGCTTTAGATACTGTAAAAGATCTGCAAAATATATGCCATCAGTAAATGCAAATAAGCAACATCATTTGCAGTTTTCAAGAAGACTGCATACGACCACACAGATTATCAACAAGCTTGGATGCTTATACTTATGAAGATCAAGCTGGAAAATGTCTGCTATGTGTGCCTCCACACAGGCAGTGCCTCCCCTTATATAAAGGTTGTTCTCTAAGAACTTGAAGAATTCATCTGTTCTCTAGATTCAGAGCAGAGATGACAAATTTCCAGAATTTACCAGGAGGGCTGGTTGCATTGTGGTCTGTCTTACTGAGCGATGACTCTGTAATCACGACTGAATCCCTCACCTGCCTTCCCCCTTCTCCTGGGACACCTACCCTTCCTGAAGTTGCAGCAACATGTGGAAATAGAAAGCATTAAAATAATTTGCCCTGTTTGGTGATAATTCCAGTCTTTTAATGCAGCACATGCTTTGTTACAGATAAAGCTGTCTAACAACATGACTTACTCATGGCTGGTTGAGTTTCTGAGCCTAACATAACCACGTAAGTGTCATCGTCTTCTGCTTCCTCCTCACAATTGGTGAAATTATCTGCTGTATTTATCTAGAAAGAAAAATAAAGGAGAACATTTGTTTTGGTGACCAAACAAGCAAAACTGTGCAGGGTCAGCAGGGTCAGGAGAAACAGCAACATTTTCTTCTTCTGGTTCTGTCCAAAACTTCTGTGCATTTTGCAGAGATTGCAGCAGAGATTTCTCTCCTACTTTCACATGCTGCTATCAATATAAAACTCAACATTCTCCTAAGGGGAAAGTGGAGACAGAAACATGATGCATTTGCAATGATGCAGTGGTATACGTACTATAGGCAAAAGGAATCACAGAACGTTGGAGATTGGAAGGGACCTCGAAAGATCATCTAGTCCAATCCCCCTGCCGGAGCAGGAACACCTAGATCAGATCCCACAGGAACGCATCCAGGCGGGCTTTGAATGTACACATAAAGGACACAAGGTTCTGCCACGAAGTGACATCGAAGTCTGCACAGGAAGGATTGAAGCTAATTGGTCTTTCCCTGGCACTGCGCTGGGCTGTCCAGACAGTCCCGAACTGGGAAGCACTCCTAGGTGATCAGAAAGATCAGTAACAGAAAACCAGAAAGTCTGTAGGACATGACTGAGTAGCTCAAGGGTGCACAGAGTGCAAGGAATCTCCGGAGACCTCATTACAAACAGTTCCTGTATCCTAGTGGTTGATACCAAAAGCCAGATGTGTACTGACAAAACCAGAAATGGGACGGCAAAGCATGTCAGCAATTCCACTGCAGTGCCCAAAGGTGGCAAAGTGTTGTTTCTTGTTCCTCTAGAAAGCTGTTACGGTCACATAGTTCTATTCAAAATGAGCCTCAGGAGGGTCAGAACAATTGGTTCTCCTAAATGTTACAGATGTATTTCCTCAAGCAAGAGAGGTACAAACTTCTGCTTACCCATAACCGCTCAGAGCCAACCTGTAGCACAACTACAGACAGTTCTGTTTGAAAATACACAACACACACTTGTTCATTCCTGATTTTCAGAAACAACTGGAATTTCAAAAGGTGACAGCTTTTTTTCAAGGAACCCAGCAGAACCTTGGTTCCCATATAAGCATAATATGAAACTGTCCTGCACAGGCACAACAGAGCTCTCAAGGATTATTCAGGAACTTTGAATCACGAAATGTTAACTCTGGGGGTTTGAATACACCAACCCAAAAGCAGGTCCATATATCACCCAGTCTGAAAGGTTAATTACAAGCAGATGAGCAGACAGTGAAGTGAAGAACTGATGGGTGGTTATGCCCTTCTGCATGGCACAGAAACAGATTCCCAGGAGCTTGTGCCAGACCCTTAAGAAGGTTGTTCCCAGTATCCCGCTGCCTCCTGGCACCCACAGCCACGGTCTCAGGGACAGAGTTCTCAGGCCTTAAATGAATATCACTGTGTGAAAAGGGAAAAAAAATGCAGAAATAGTGGTTTTTTTCTGGAGAACTGAGAACGTCGTCTTCTCTGCTGGTCTTGTACACTGCCATCTCATGAATGCCAGTCTTAAGACAGTGAAGCCACCAGACTGTGCAGCAGGTGCCTCCCTGCCCTGCTTTGCTTTGCTGCTTTAAGAATATGCCTGGATCTCCACAAAGCTATAGCTCTCTCCAACGATAAAGGACCAATCTTTGTCTGCTATGCCCATACGATGTGCACACCAGTGAGAGAATTGTTCTGTTTGAACTTCCCCATTGTTTATCTGGTTCCCCTATTCTTCACAGAAACAGGCTACCTCTTAAAAGCCCTTGAGTTAGACCTTTTCAAAATACTTATTTTGAAAAGATTTAGGCCAGCATATGCTAAATGTAACTGTAAGCTGGGGAAAAAATTGTCCTTCTGACGAGTTCTGTATTTCTCCTGTGAACAGGGGATGTGTGCAAAAGAAATCAAGCAAGCAGAGCTCTAGATGTGTTAAGCTCTCCTGCTATTACAGTGAAGTACCAGACCAGATAAATTCTTTCAAGGTGTTCACTTTTATCTTCGCAAACATGAAGAAAGCATAGATATATAGTCGGTAGAATGAGGTCAGAAGGGTAAGTGGAGGAAACAAATGGCACTTTCTGATTTTCTTCTTCAGCAGATATTTCTCAGCTGAAGGAAACCTGGTGACGCGCAGGAAACCAGCAGAATGGATATGATTAATATGCCTCTTTGAAACCTCAATGTTTCAGAAAACTGAAGGTCAGCCTGCCCTGCTAGCTTATGGTGGCTCCTCTGATAATGCTGAATCTTAGATAATTCAGGATGCAATTCAGAATTGGAGCCCCTGACTACACTTAGAATCACAGAATGGTTTGGGTTGGAAGGGACCTTAAAGATCA
>NW_010134068.1:0-14645 GCF_000699245.1 Pterocles gutturalis | reverse complement strand
TGTGCAGTGACACCTCCCGCTAGCCCAGGTTTCCCAAAGCCTCATCCAGCCTGGCCTTGAACCCCTCCAGGGATGGGGCATCCACAGCTTCCCTGGGCAACCTGGGCCACTGCCTCACCACCCGCACAGTAAAGAATTTTTTTCTAACATCTAGTCAAAATCTGCCCTCTTCCAATTTAAGTCCATTGCCCCTCATCCTGTCGCTACATGCCCTTTTAAAAAGATCCTCCCCATCTCTCTTGTAGCCCCCTTTCAGCACTGGAAGCTGCTCTAAGGTCTCCCTGGAGCCTTCTCTTCACTTCTCTTGTTGTTCACCCCAACTCTCTCAGCCTGTTCTCGTACGGGAGGTGCTCCAGCCTCTGACCATCTTCGTGGCCTCCTCTGGACTCTCTCCAACAGGTCCATGTCTGTCCTGTGCTTACGACCCCAAAGCTGGATGCAGCACTGCAGGGGGAGAGCAGAGCAGAGGGGGAGAATCCCCTCCCTTGACCTGCTGGTCACACTTCTTTTGATGCAGCCCAGGACACAGTTCACTTTCTGGGCTGCAAGCGCACACTGCCGGCTCATGTTGAGCTTCTCACCTACCAGCACTCCCAAGTCCTTCTCCTCAGGGCTGCTCTCTATCCACTCTCCACCCAGCCTGTATTTGTGCTTGGGATTGCCTCGACCCACGTGCAGGACCTCGCACTTGGCCTTGCTGAACTCCATGAGGTTTGCATTGGCCCACCTCTCCAGCCTGTCACTTCCTAAAAGTCTCGTGGACCTAGGAGACACTGTAAAGCTGAATAGATGGAATCAGTCTTTAAATAAATATGTTTACACTAGAAAAAGATTCTGTACAATACATAAATTATTGATAAAAGCCTCCTGTGACACTGGGCATGACGACACGATGCAGCTGAAAATAGCGCAGTGTCTCCAAAGGCAGTGGAGAGTGTCCTTATTTGAGAGCGCGAAGCAACGGAGCTAAATCAGAATAAAGCCGTGGCTCAGCTTGCAAACCTTGCCATAGTGTCCTAAATGCATGACCATTACTTTTCAGTTTGGAATGCCTTTTATATGGGCTGGGTCACGCAATTTGAACCTAATAGCATAGCTAGCACGACGTTGATATTTCCACAGTAGAATTTAGGGTGTAGTGTACCGTATGCATACAGACCTGAATTTGAAAGTCTTTTGAGTCTGTCTGAAAATGACTCTTCGATTTACACTGAGACTTCTTACGGATGTCAAGCCACCTTCCAAAGGATGAACTAGCTCTACTGGGAAACGGTATTACAAAAAAAGGTATTAAAAAGTTGTTGTCAGCACAGAACTGCTCACAACAGACTACTGGAAAGGGCTCTGAAGGTTTGAAACTCTAGTTTGTGAGTCAGCAAGTAAAATTTCCTTACCTCAAGAGGCAACAGGAATGTTGGAATGAATTGAAGGTCCTCTGAGAGACTGATAAAGTTTCAAGTCCTAAGATTAATTGCCGCCTCTCAACATCAAAAGGTATATACTTAATGTTCTTTCAGTTATGTATTTTAACTGTCTTGATTAAGCATCATATCAAACTAAAGACTTTCAAAAAGGCCAAGATTTTGAATTGCTTCAAAGCCGTCCATCTTATACAAAGCCGGAATTGATTTACCTCAGTGCCTTACTCAGGAATGCCATTAGCAAAATGATTACAACCATCTTGTCAGCATTTTTTGCTGGAAAACTATCTTTCTTAAGGCATGTTTTCTAGAGATTTCCTCCTTCTTCTGCAAAGGATTTTCTTACCCCCTCAAAAAGATTTCTCTCCAGTGAGTGACCAAGAGGGAAACATCACCCCTGGCAAGGGCCCACACCATTGAAATTCAGTGTGTCGTACCTTCTCGTACAGTGAGGAGTGAAACATGAAAGAAGTCAGAGGAACCCAACCCCACAGTGATATTGTATCAAGTTATGGCAAGAGTGAGAAGGAGCCGGACATCAGCACTTCATTTATTAACGGTAACTCTCAGGTAAATGTACCAATCACAGCTCACATTAGCCTTTATGTACAAGATATAAATAGATATATATGCATAAATGTATTTTATATTATATATACCTTATATTCCTAGAAAAAATAACACAGAACTCCCTAAGGTATACTGCTCAACAGCTTTCAAAATCAGATCTTCATGCTTATATTGGGCCTGGGACAATGCTTAGGCAATAATTCATTAATTCATGTGATTCTTATGTGCTCGACTCCATTGTTTTCCAGTTGTGTCCTTATTAATTGTCCTTTTCTTCCTTCTTGTCCCTTAATAAACTGAAATTCAGCTGTGTGTATATACAAATACACACACACACGCCTTTTTACACTGAATACTTACATTCCTTGTGAGTCTAAATTCAGACTCACATCGCTATTTCATCTTATTGTACTAGCATTTCTTAAAAAAAAATAATGTATGTAACAGAGAGTTCCATGTCCGTGTTGCAATTCCAGAAGTCATGCTTTCTCCTACGTCCCCAGTTTTTCTGGATTGCAGCAATTAGGAAAATTGCTGAAGAAAATCCTTACCATTGCTTGTAAAATTCTCATTGATCCTTTCAACAAGACACTGGCTTTAGTTAAGGCTGAATGAAGAAAGAATTATTATTCCATGAAAGTTAGCGCCCTGAGGTGATACAGGGTAGCTCACAGAAGTGCACAGGAAGATTTAAATTGTTGTACAGACTAACAGAGAGCTGCTTGTTTAGATTCAAAGACCAAGTGCAGCATTAAAACGCTGACCCGGACTCAAACAGCTTTGTCTTGACAACCTGTTGTCCTTTCTGTTGGTCATCCACCTGTTTCTTGCAGACTTTGTCTTCTCAAGTCACAGCTCTGTGCTGTCCAGTGTTTGATGTCACTGTACCCGACAGCTCACACAGGGAATCTTTCCATTAAACACTGGAACTTAGACTATTTTCTTCCCCACATAGAAGCCACACTCTGCCAGGCCTGCCAGGATATACTTATGCATTCTCTCCAGACATCCTCTGCTTCAGGGTGAAACGATGTTTTTACATCCTGCGTAAAAGGTGCCTGAAGAACATCCTGTGTTCCTTCCTTGAGACAAGATTTTCCTTCCTGCAAGTCAGAGCATTACTGGCTGCGCTGGGTGATTCCTTCTCCCTTTCCTTACAAATTACCTTTCTTGTAGCCAGGATATTGAGTAGGAGAGCACAAGAAAGGCAGTTCCCTGCAGCCAGTCTCACAAAGCCCATAATTTATAGGATTACCGCAGGCCACATCTAAATTTTAATTCTAATCAGAATTCTAATTTAATTTTCACACCTCAGTCAGTCCATCTGCCTACTGGTTTTCTTCATTAAGCCTTTTTCTGGGAGAAGCAAGGCTTCAAACACTAGATTAAACTGAAGGTGCTGCCTTAAATTTGTTTAGGACCAAGACTATCTAATTTTCTCCCGGACCCTAGGGCATTTCCAGCTGTCTGTTTGACAACATTCAGGCTTGCTATCAGACATCTCAAAAATATTATCCAGTCACACTGGAGCCCTTTCTTTCAGAGCTGAGACAGATCTGGTTGCTTGATTTGTTCAGAACACACATCACCACAACATTCCTTCTTACCCCACTCCCAGCATTCAAGGTCTGCAGCTCTGCCAAGAGCTCATTCGTCTGCCTCCCACTGCTCTGCAGCTCAGCATTTCAGATCAGAGGACAACCTCGGTATGGCTGTCCTACAGACACAACTTTAGGGATCTTCTAACTATTAAGGAACAAGATAATATTGCCGGTCACTTGAAGCTGAACTCATGTCGAACACCAGAAGGGAAACAGCTTCTACAGCATGGCTTCCTTGAGAGGCACCAGTCTGAAAGAGCTGCCCTCGCCTCGTGCCAGTCTGGAGCGCTGATTCTCCTGGGACTCTCTGAAACAAGTTGCCAAATGCTGGTTGAAGCCATCACAGTCTATAAGGGCTTGCTAGACAGGCTGCGAGGGCATGGGAGCCCAGATGGAAGTACAGCAATGCTCTTAAAATGACCTGATACCAACTACGCAGGTACACCGATGCCTATGTCTTTGGAGTCAGTGCTTCCCAAAGAAACAATCGCTGTTTTCTCTAAGTATCATTATAAAAGAAAACCAAGTAGATATTGACTCATTTGCACTTATACTTTTAATATCTTTTCTTTCTTTTTTTCACTTCAGTGAAGAACTCAAAACTGCCTACAGTCCTTTTTTAAAAGTAAAATCAACAGCTTTAAAAACCTGGAAGGAGATGTGAACTGGGAACATTTCAAAACTTTATGTAACTGGATAAGAGTATGCCCACTCATAAATCACTACGCTGGATTATGGAGTTGGAAGGAATATGAAAAATCTTTCTATTATCTAAATTACTAATAGGTACAGGAACCAGGACAACTCGAATCAATAAGCCCTTCCATTATGAAAATGAATTGTTGAAAACTACCCTTACAAAACATTTCCAATTACTTCTGATTTCTCTTGTTATCTGTATTTCATTTTGTGCCTTGGTCTTTCTCACAATGTCCTTAAGTGCCTGTGCTACACTTCTGCCTTTGACTTTAGTAACCTGGTACAGTTTCTACTCCCTACGGACTTCCTTCTCCTATTTGGGGTTGTTCTCTTACTACGCTTTCCACCTTTCCTCCACAGTGAGGTAAGTTTGCCCTTAGATACGTTTTTTTTTTTTTTTAAATCTACCACCATGATGTTGTTATTTCTCATTCCCATCATAGGAACTGTATATAATACTGATGTATCTTAGATCCCTTTCACCAATGTTACCCTATCTGGACATCCTCAATGACTTTCTCTCTGTTGTTGACAAAGAACAGAGTTCTCTTATTTCCTTCACCTTAACCATCAAAACTTTACCAATGCATTTAAAAACTTGCTGGATAATGTCTCCTGCTGTATTCCTTTCCAGGTGATCTGGAGCTCAGACCAAGCCTACACATCGCTGGTACACAAACACAGCTCTTTCTCCTGTTTCCCCCTTGATTGTATTTTCCTGAACAAGCTATACTCTTTCATAAAAGTAATGTAAATTATTCCACCAGCTATCTGTTACAAAAATTAATGGCAAGCTTGGTAACATAAAAGAACTACATCCTTATCTTAATTTCTATAATTTTGTGAGTTTTAAACAACTACCTAAGTTTTTGGAGCACTGGCCTACTTTTCTCTTCCTTCGTATTTCTTTAGGCTAAAAAACCCATTCAAATGAAACTGTAAAGAAACTTCTGCCCTCCCAGTTTGCAGACCACAATACAAATCACTACTGATCAGCATTTAAGAGTCCAGAAAAAGGAGACAGCATAAGCAACCTAAGCCCCAATTTATTTTTGAGAACAACAAAGCCCTAGTATGACCATGAGAAGTTCTCTACTCCAACAGAGATGCATGTTTTTTCATCTATTCAATTCAAAGCAATGGTGTGAACACCAAAAGAAGGTATGCTGGCTTGCTTCCAAAAAAGTATGTTGGATTCTTCTAAAAATGGTAAACTTGTTTAAAAAAAAAACCCAAACAAACCCAAACACCTCAGTTTCTACACCTCTAGTGAAAAGTCTCTGCCAGATAACTGAAAAAGTACACTGCGAACATGTTTTTCCTAAGTAACATCTCAGTAACTTCATGGCCTTTTCCTTGTGACTTCCTGCCCTAATGGAAACCTTCAGGTGCTGGGTGCCTCCCAGGGACAGGAGTCCTCTCCTGTCACCTGGGGTCTTCATCAACCAGAGGGCTCCAGTGCACCTCTGACTGACATGGATAAGAGCCCTCATCAGGCAGGGATTACAGAGGTGGGAAACTCGCATCATTTAACAGACCACAACCTCTCAACTGGGAGCGAACTTACGCACAGAGGGATGGAAATAGGGTAAGTCATCTCAGAACCTCAACACAGAAGAAATTGTTTTCCTTAGGTGGGATATTTCCTCCATTTCTCTGTCACAGGCATACCAGACTTCCTTTCTAAAGTATTTGTTCTTGCTTTCAGAGAAACTGGATTGAAACACAGTAGTTGGACATTTTTCCCAGGTGATTTGCGCGTACCACTCCTCAGACCCGCCAGCATTGTCTGCTTAGGTTCTAGATGCAGCAACTGAAGCATAAGGGACCTCAAATAGAGTGCCACTTGGCACCTACTTTTGTAGTTGTTGCTCCTTTTATGGTCTAGCCTGTATTATTATACCTTTTGTCACTGGACCTGCTAGAGCTTTCCAGAAGGCAGAGGTGAGAACCAGGTATACTCTAGGAAATATTTTCCATTTGTACTCTCAGTACTTCATGAAATGCAAGTAGACAATTTGGCAAGCACCTTCTTTCGTTCAGTTCCACCCATGTCTCTGAGCTACAGCCATAGTGACTAGCCATCCTGGTTATAAATTTTTTCTAACTCTCAAGTCTGCATTAATGTTACTAATATTCACATATTCTACAATGTAAAATATTCATCAAAGTATTGGAAGTGTTTAAGTATTTATTACTCTTTTTTTCCAGGGCCCTGTATGCTCACCTGGAAAAATAACTGAAGAAGCCAGCTTCATAAAACTGATTGCATACACAAGGACAGATCCAACACTGCTGTTCATCAGCTTTATTAATGTTAAGCACTTTTACTAACCAACTACCTTGCTGGATAACTCATGCTTGCAAAAACAAACAGATGAGAAAACACAGATTTCTCTAATGCATGAGTGCAGTGAAACATTTAATACAGCATTATAATCAAACAAAAAACACACTTGGGAATCTAACCTGGTTTTAAAGCTGGGCAAGTGGAAAGAAAGGGGGTGGAGAGAAGTTTTGCTGCAATGTTCTGCCATGAAATGCTGAGACAGAGAGCAGTTTTAAAGCAGCATGGGCTAGGTAGCCCGGGGACTGGATCCAGCCCTTGAAACGCTCAAACTTTGTCTCCTGACCCAAGCAAGGCTTGTCTTAGAGAAAGCCAAAACCAGCACATATTATCCTGCCAGCCAAAACTGCTGCCTCCTCCTGCTTGCTCCCCCTCTGTCAGAGCACACAGTGCAATGTGAAATGCCCTCTGCCTTCTCAAAGAGCACAGCCGAGCCATCCCCAACGAACAACAAGGTGGGCTCCCAGCTTCCTTCTTCGCTTCGCCACGGACCAGGGCATGTGCGTGCCCCAGTGTCTCGGCTCTACCCCACGTCTTCGACTCATGCGCATCTCAGGGCGTGCCCAGGAGCCGCACGTGCAGCATGGCTGAGCCAGGGCGACCAGAAATGAGTTAGAAAATGCTCCTCTGCTCTACTTGTTAACAGCAAAAGTGCACAGGCTTAAAAAGTTGCTGGGATTTTTCTCACTGATGCTGTTCAATGTGATGTTTTCCATGATTTCCTTTCATGGAAAAGGAAATGCCTTATTGAGGCCTTATGATATCAATACAAGATGACAGCACCCACAATGCCATAAACATCCATTAGCCAGCTGACTGAGAAGTCATTGACCCAAACCTGTGTGTGCCACCCAAAGCAGACAGCAAAAAGAATGGGTATTTGAGATCAGTAACTGCATTTTTTAATAAAAAGCTGCTCATTCTATAAGCAAAAGGCAATGCTTGCTCCATTACTCAACATAACTTCGCAGAGTGGCAAGCAATCATAATTTATTGCAAACCCCTCTTTGCAAAGCCTTTCTAGTCTGTCATGAAGCTGTTTACACCATGGGGTTTTTTATCAGGTGTCTGGACATAATAAAAGCAGCAGTGTCGTCGCTTCTGAAATACATGTCCCCTACCCCCACTGTGCCTTTGACTCCTACTGCTTGGAAGTGTTCAAGGCCAGGCTGGATGAGGCTTTGAGCAACCTGGGCTAGTGGGAGGGGTCCCTGCCCATGGCAGGGGAGATGAGATTTAAAATTCCCTTCTGACCCAAACCATCCTCTGATTTTACCTCTGCAGTACACACAATTTTTTTTCAAAGGCATGTTCCCATTATGTAAAACTGCAGCATCATCTTTCCCAGAGCGCAGATTTCTCTTTTTGGGTCATAGGTGTGTGGAACGGCTTTAATTATCTGTATGAATTTCAGTTTAACTGTCCCATTTCTGCTTTACTCATATTAGGTCAAATCCGAAGTATCTCATGATCTAACAGACAAGCATACTTATGTTCTGATTAAACTAATCCTAACAAATGAGAACAAAACAAACACATACTAAATTAAGTAGAAAACCGAGTAAGGAAACAGAATGACAGTAAAAATAATATTGTGACATTCACAATAATTTGTAGATTTCCTTCTGCATATAGTTTGCCAGAAGTCCCAATAGCTACCATATTTTCTTCAATAATGAAAGATAATGAAGTGCTAGAATTCTTATGTCAATGTGCTGAAAGTATATAAATGCACGCAACTAGTAAAAATAGACCATTACATAGAATAACAGAAATGAGACATGAAACACTCCACTGACAAACTCTTATGATTTGAGGATGAGTTTGGAGTAAATGTAAACTTTCTGCAACTTTTTTTTAACTCCTGCTTTTAACTGAATTTCTGTGAAAAAAAAAAAAAAGCCCTCCCTTCATACAAATTCACCATGCGTGAGAAACAAACAACAAACAAAAACCAAACTAAGCAAAAGTTGGATTTATCCATCTGTAACCAAAAACCTCTTTGTATTTTAAATGTCCATTTATTATTACAGAGCCTTCATAACTACAGATTTGAGAGAAAAACATTACTGCAGGAAAAAGAAAAAAGGACTTCTAATCACAGAACTTAATTTACTGGTATACACAATTTTTTTTTTTTTTAAACAAATCACTGCAGTCTCCATTTGAAGAACTTGTGCTCGCTTTCTCTCTTGTAAGTGCTTGCGCTGTTCGTTAATCTAATTACTGAGTATCAAGAGATTTGTCTTCTGAGTGTTCAAAAATAAAATTCCTCCTCAGACTGATTTTAGCTCATTTCTCCTTTAACAACAATTCTTGTTACTTCACTTTTCACACACCCACATGACTTTTTGCAAGACATTAAAATTTTGCAGCGTACTGATTCTGCTGAACAAAATCTCCACCGCTGTTTGACAGGCTGTGTAATCACTGCAAGCTCCACAAAAGCACTCCCATCTTGCCAGCAGACTAATTTTTCAATCTAGCAGGATAAGAATTTTTCTTGCTTTTCTTAATTTTTTTTTAGGGGTTTGGTTTTTTGTTTGCTTGGGTTTTTTGGGGGGTTTGGGGTTTTTGGTTTAGTTTTGGGTTTTTTTGGGTTTTTTTTGGGGGGAGGGGTGTTTGTATTTTACTTAAAGGGAGTGGGATAAAGTGCCTAAATCTGTGAAATGCCACGGTGTTTCTAGAAATATGTTCCACATACATATCCTATTGATAGTCAGAGTTTTCAGGCACAGGATCACTTTTGCATTCCTAAACAATAGCAGTTGAAAAAACAGCAGTTATTATCTGCACTGCACTCAACTGTGTCAATTAAAAAGCCTCTGGTCTTAGGCTGTCCATATACACACCAGAAAAAGTTATCTAGTGAAACATTTCTTCTGTGGGGAAAACATTGGTACAGCTCATGGTAAAAATCTGGTACTTTATGTGAAACAAAAGCAGGAAAAATGGTAACACACAATATTTGCTTTGAAACATGTACCATGTAAATTACACCCCTAGTCAATCAGATAATTAGCCCATGTAGAACGTGGTTTTCAAAGGCCAACTGGGGTCCTTCTCTTATTTTTTGCTTAACTCTGAAGAGATCCAACCTTGGTGCATGTATTGGCTTTCAGATTCAAATATTATTAAATTGTTGCTTGTACCTTGGCCATTCTGTGTTATTATTTCAGGTGCATCTTCATGTATAAACTGAAGGATGGTGACATTGTAGTTCAAACAATAGACAGCTAATCAGAAGACAGGCTCTGCTAGACAAGTCATCTCCTCTTTTTGTAAAATGGAGATGATAATTTTTTCACTCTGTAACCAAGTTTCAGGACTTGGGAAGAGGCTGCGAGCTACTTTGAGACCTTTGGACATCAATTTAAGTGGAAGCTCTTCTCTCTCTCCCAAAAAGACAATTGATGCATTTGATCAGTGACCTTTACACTATTGTCTTCAGTTAAATCATTTCCCTTTAAAGTGCTTTGTTGCTTTCACATATTTTGTCAACAGTTGTTTTTATTGGATGGTTATATATTTACTACTTTCAAAGTGTAATCTATTTCCTCAGAAATACATCCTGCATGTACAGAAAACAGCCTGAAGAGGCAACAAACCCCACTCTAACTTGGGTCCATTTTGCGTGTAGCGTGCAAACAATATGAAGCTCATCTTCACAGCTTCTACAAGCCCTCTGACAATCCAGACCCCCAAACAGAGGAAAGAAGGTGGCAACAGAGAAAAATAATACCAAGCTACTTCTTAAAAAGTCAAACCAAGGTTTCACTTGAATATTTCTATCGAGAGGAACTCCTGATGTTTGAGCAACAAATTATACAACATGGAATATGAGTTCATGGAAGATGCTACTGAAAGAAATAAAGGGTTTATTTGTTCTAATTTTATAAAGTATTTCTCTCTGACATGTTCCCATATCTTAAGGAAAATATAAAATCCTCTTAGCTTTGTTTCTTCCATAAACATCAACAGTGAAGAATCACTTTGATACTCTTTCCAAGAGCAGATCTCCAGGATATGTACCAGGGGCCATAGGTATTTCGACTCTCGGTGATGGTTTGTGAAACTTGCTGTGGTATGTGGTCTCTCCCTCTAGACGAGAATACCCTTCTTCATCTATGGTGTGGCATTTGTTCCATCTTTACTACAGCTAACTGCTTTCCCTATAAACCCAATCGGCATTTGAACGCATTACCTGCGACACCGCATCCCCTCTGAGCTGCGTGTGACAAATAAGGGTTGAACAGCACAATGCACTGAATGGTATGCTCTATACCATAAAACCTGTCCCAGCTGAGGAAAGGTTAAGCAAATATGAATGTTCTGCATAAATCTGAAATAAACACATTCCCCGAGTGATGACTGAAATACAATTAGTTGCTGCTTGCAGGAAGCAACTGTGAACCTGCTAAAAGTCATAAAAATTACTTTTAGTGGCATGGTGTATTGAGCCCTCCTTCTGCTTCAGGAGGGCAAGACAGACGTAAAGACAAATTACCACCTTAAGACACTGATCTATGTAATTTTTGTTAAAAAGGTCTGTAATATTTTTTCTTCTCCCTGTAAAGGGGGAACCAATCAAACTTGGGTAATCAGCCTTCTTTTACACTGATGACATCAGTATTCGAAGATGCTTAGCAAGCACAACTCACTAAAATGCATCTGACAGCCATCTGAACGCAGCTGCTACTATGTTAGAACTTGATATGAATATGGATCTCAAACATTACCTTTTCAGTGAGCACTTCCAGTTCTCAAGACTAGAAAGAAGGAGCAAAAAAACCAAAAAAGCTGAGGTGGAAAGAGACTACAAAGCACCAGAGAAAAAGGGAAAAGTAACTTACATCTAACACTTAGCATGCGGCTTCCGACAGCAGCATGTTCTTATTTAACACCAATAGTGTCAGTCTACTGCAATTACCTTTGCTGTCACATTTTTCTAATTCACAGTCAGGATCTGGAAGCTTAGTTACTCAGCTTTATAATTAAGAGCAGTGGGCCAAGTTTTGCACTTGGCAGATATACCTGCTGCCTTAGAGTAAAACAAGATGCTACTGAACCTGGGATGCAATACATTAGTGGATTGTTTTTTTCCTGCTCCCATCTCTCCCTCAGACACCTTCTAGCCGCTACTATCAATAATACAACACTATATAACAAACAAGCAGAGATATTGGAGCTACTAAGCAATTGGATTCTACCTTTTAACTTTAGGTTTTTTAACAGAGTTTTCATTTCTCCCCAGCAGGACATATAGCAGTTTGTAACTAACTCATTCCCCTCTTTCTCCTCTCCCCGTAGCACCACACAGAAGTAGCTGTTGAGTGTAAAGACTGGGTAACTTCACAAGAACTCTGGAGCTGGAAGGACCGCAGCGGCAGATGAGAATAACGGTAGCAGCCACTTGACTCCATTTATGTTCTTTGCCCTGGGGCCTCTGACAGCCACGTTATACACACTTTTCTGCAACATGTGCACACAGGGTAACATTCTTGGGGCAGATACTCATGTGTAGTAAAACGTATGTCAGCCTCAAAGGGACCGTAATACTTTACATCAAACTCTAAAGCCTATTTTTTTGTCTAAATATGTGTAGGAGTGTAGAAGAATGTCTGAATCTAAAGATCTATAAAATGCACCGAGAAAATGAGTCTGAGTTGCAGACAAACAGGTTACTGCTGCCATCACTGTCACCACTGACCTCCTATGAAGTGTGGTTATCTTGGCAGGCAGGAATAACAAAAAGCAAGACAGAGATGGCACTGTATAAACTGTTGCTCACAGCACCCTGGTATTGTTCTTCAATGGACTGCTGCATGGCCTGCCTTCTCTTTTTGTTTCTCTAACTGTTACAGTTTGAATTGCCTTTTGTGGAAACTTTATAACGCATATAAACTCTGACACACAGTTCCTGTGATGGGCAAAGCTTTGAGATCAACAGTTCACTGAACAAACTCACAGCACGGGTAACTTCATACAGCAGTGTTTGGTGCTGAGGAAGTTCACAAATTGGATTGATTGTAGAGGGTGGAAACTACTTTTAAATAATCTCTAATACTGAAGCGAGGTTATTTTATTGTTATTTTATGTATATTATTTATTTTATTGTTATTATATTTTATTGTCGCAGTAGGCAATTGTGAAGCATTGAGAGATATAACTTTGCTGGTTGAGGAGGAATGCATGACTAGGAAACCTTAAAATTCAATATACTTTTAAATTCAAAAGCTTTAGCAGACACCATAAAGAACAGACAATGCTATTGCAGGTGAATTACAGCTTAAAGAATAAGAAAACCAGCATAATGCGGGTATTTCATATTGGTATTTCCATTCCTTCCTAAAACGCTTGAAAGGTTTGTTTCCCCATGAACGAACTGTTGTGCTGCTGAGTGCTGAGGAACCCAAGAATAACCAATAAAGTTAACAACATACCTAAGGGGCAGAAGGGATACACAAGACCAAACATCTAGCTTTAATAAACTGGTTAAAAATACCCAAGCATTCCTGAAAAATAGGTGATCTCATGACAAATTAATATGAAACTTGCCATTGTGCTCAATTTCCAGCATGTCTCCACTTCAGCAGCTAGGCAGACAGAGCAGACTGACAGAAGAGAGAGCTGAATTCATTGACTTACAACACCGTGTAGCACCAGGCTCTAGCTAACCAAGGCTGAAATAAGAAGCAACAAAACTCACACAGGAACAGATATCCTCAATACAGAAGATACATGGCTTTGACACTCAGTCATGCCTGCAGTTCAGTGGGTAACTTGTTAATGCTTCGTACCTTAGGGTGGTTGCAGACTACTGCACTCATGTTTATTATAGTTTAGATGAGCTCAGGTTTAACAAATGAAAACCAGCTATCCTGGTTTCAGCTGGGGCAGAGTTACCCTTCTTCCCAGCAGCTAGTTAGAGGCTGTGTTTGGGTTTGTGCTGAGGAGAAGTCAATCACACACTGATGGTCAGAGCTGCTGCCAGGACAGGCAGAGCAGAGAAGCTGGAAAGTCCTTGACTGTGTCTGCAGGGGCAGGAGAAGGTAGGAGAGAGCGTAGTCCACAATGACTAGCCAAGGACTCACTCTTAGAACTGAAATGCAAATTGGCCAATATTCTACTCCATATTGTGCACGTCATGCCCAGTATATAGGGGCGGCTCTGTCCAGAAGCAGACACTCTCTCTCTCTCTGTTGGCACTTGGTCTTTCAGACTCTCGGGCTCTTCTCTTTTCTGGGATTGTAGTTTTGGGGCTCTCTCTCTGCTCCAGGATCACTAGCCAGGAATGGGCTGGGCCTTGGTCATCAGGCAGTGAGCAGTTGCACTGTGTATTTTGACACTTCACTAAAAACTATTTCACTAACGATAATAGTAATTTGGCATATCTGGAAGGAAGGGAAAAAGAACCGAAATACAAGCAGATTCTCTTCCTTTGGATCTTCCTCCCAAGATCTGTAGAAGAATCTTAACCCCCCGATATGCTGCCAGAAAGCAAATCATTAAACTGGACCTGACAGCCCAAGGGACACACACCTTGCATCATTTTCCCTTCCCATAAGAGAAGATCAAGTAGGAAAAAAATAGTTAAATTGTACCTCCCTCCTGTGCAGTTCAAGCTGCACAGTTTTGGAAAGAATGGGGTCCACTGTGCCCTAGATTTGTCTTTGAAGTCAGAGAAGAGAAGAGGCAATAAAATGTTTAAGAGAAGCATGAGAGAACAGATGAACAGACACTACAAAACTCACTGTCTAATAACGAATGATTAAACACAAGAGATTGAATTGAGGTTTTATACCCCAGCAGTCCTCCAGTGCAGAGACTGAGGTTGGTTATTTATTGACTCTATTAAAGTCTTAATACATGAATGACAACCTTGTTTCTGTGACAAGGCATTGATGTTTCTAGGGAGAGGAAGTTTTAGTACTCAAAGTAATACTACTTTTACATTGTTATAGACGAAAGGAATTACCAAAGTGTCCTGGGTCCAGCTGGGATAGG
>NW_010134067.1:2119-2340 GCF_000699245.1 Pterocles gutturalis | reverse complement strand
ATGCGCTCCCTGGTCACCAGGAGGGGGACATGATGTGGCATCCGCACGGCTCTCACCCAAGATGTTGCGCTTGCAGAGTGGGCAGGTCTGCTGCAGGAGCAGCCAGGGGTCTACACAGTCCCGGTGGAACTCATGGGAGCAGGGCAGAACCCGCAGCCACTGCAGGGAGGGAAAGGGACAGGAGACGTGAGTGGGACCAGGTCGGGGTACCACCACCGCGG
>NW_010134067.1:1476-1699 GCF_000699245.1 Pterocles gutturalis | reverse complement strand
GGTCTTGCCGTGACTGCCGCTGGGCCTGCACCATCACCCCGGTGAAGAGCAGCAGGGCGATCAGCAGGATGGTGTTCCACAGCTGCTGGAGGTACTTCTGCAGGAACAGTGCCGGCGGGTGGTCAGTGACCGGGGCAGGGGGCAAACCAGGGACCCCCACTCCGCTCCTAGCCCCGCTGTCACTGCTGCTGCCATGTGCCAGCACTGCCAGCTATCCCCGGAG
>NW_010134067.1:0-1232 GCF_000699245.1 Pterocles gutturalis | reverse complement strand
GGGGGGGCCCCACCGCGCTGGGCAGATCACACGTGTCAAGGGGAGGAGGAAACGCGGGCAGCTGCCAGATGACCCGCTCCCATGGAGCGAGGCTCTGGGGAAACCGAGGCACCGGCAGCTTCAGCAGCCTTTGGGGGCTGGCTGCTGTCTTCCCCGTCGGTTGGGGGGGTTTGGCTGGTGCAGCCCTGCCCCTGCCCTCCCACCAGGAGAGAGAAGAGGAGGAGGAGGAAGAGCAGGATGTACGTACCAGGTTCTCCAGCAGCACCGCCTGGTACGTGATCTTCGCCGTAGCCTGGAGCCCCCTGTGAGAAAAGGTCAGAGGAGCCTCAATCCTGCGGGCACAGCAGGATCCGGCCCACAGCACCCCAGTGCCGGGGAGCCCCCACCTTTCCCCCAGGGATGGACTGAGCCATGGGTGAGAGGGGCCACCAGGGCAAAAGAAACACACAGGTGGAGGTGACAGCGAATGTCCCCCTTCCCAACCATGCCCTGCCCTCCAAGCGACCCTGCACAGGTCTGTTCCTCCCAGCACTGTGCCTCAGTTTCCCCATCTGCGACACCACTGCAGTGATGCTAATTTACCAGGCAGAAGCAGAACCGAGTGGGTCCTAACGCTGTAGGTGGCGGGGCTAAACCCCAGCAAAGGCGGGGGGCATGCTAGTGTTATGATAACCAGCTGATACCCAGCCCGTCTGGCTAATTTACACTGAGAGTCCTAAAGGGTTTGGCCAAGGCTGCCGTCAGCCTCTGCCAGTGTGTGGGAACCCATGGAAAGGCTCAGGCCCCTAGGAAGGAGTGGATCTGACCTACACCTTCCCTGGAGACGCGTGTCCCAGCCCCAGCTGGCCTCCACACAGCGCAAGCTCCAAACCAGCCCAGGGGAGCAGGCAGGCAGGTGCAGAGCCGCAGCTCTCGCCCAGCCTCTCCCATTGCCCCAGCCCATACCGCAGCAGCGCTCCCAGCAGCTTGGTGACGTTGTCTGAGGACTGGATCACGATCACAGGCTTGGCAAGAAACTGGGAAACATCCAGCTGCACCGGAGAGGAAAGCAACAGCCGTCAGCAGGGCATGAGACCGGCTTGGGGACCCACTGCTGGGACTCTCCTACCTCCCGGATGGCGTTCTGGTTCAGCGCCAGGATAAGCAGGGCCGATGCCCCCAGCACCAGGGCTCGCTTCATCTGCGGAGACAGATAGCACAGGCTCGGAGGAGAGGACGGCCAGGAGAATGGG
>NW_010134066.1:60270-69381 GCF_000699245.1 Pterocles gutturalis | reverse complement strand
CTGCAGCACCTGGTCTGTAGTTCTTCCCTCTTTGTATATGAAAGATAATTAACTGAGGATTTATTCTGAAGTGAAAATGACAGCAGCAATGACCTCCATTTCCATTAGGAAGACCAGCCTGATTTAGTGACACACTTCTGCTTGCATTGTTCTCACCTGTAATTAATGCACACTTGAAAATGTGTGTATGTATGTAACCATGATTAGCCATGAGAATTTTCAAAGTTGTCTGCTCTCATAAGGAATATTAGCAAAGAGCAATCCCATTTAAATTCCAGTGCAGTGGGAAATTCAGTTTTGCTCTTGTACGCTATAAAGATCACAAACCTGTTACGTTTATTTTATGAAGCAGTTGTCAGCACTGTCTCATTAGCTAGCATTATTCTTTATGTTCACTCACAATAGCAAAAGGACTACATTTGTCGTGTACTCATTCTATATGGAGAGTTAATGCCTGACAGTAAATTTCCTCGTAGATCCTAGCAACATTTCCTCTAGTGTTTGTATATTTAATTTTGTGCTGTAATAATGGAGGTTTACAGGGTAAGTATTTACAAATTTGTTTTGCTGATCTCCACTTCACAGAATCACATATTTCTGTTCCTTGTTCAGAAAGAGAGAAGACAGTGTAGTTACATCGTACAGCGATTCTGAAATGCTTTGGTTGTGTTGGTTAAATTGCGTTTAAGAATAGTGACTGTGTGAGAGGCTCTGCCTCATTAATAGTGAGAGACCATTAATGTTGTGGGGTTTTTTTCATGAATCTGGGATTAATGGAGGAATAGGAAGGAAAATTATAATATTCAGTCAGTAATTAAAATAATTCAAATGATGACCCACCCCATTATATAGAGTAAAATAATGCAAAACTTTATATACAGTGCTGTAAGAGTGTGAAGTATTGAAAAATAATATTTATTCACAAGGTTTTATGAAGGTCATGATAAATTTACAGCTTTTTATAATTTTAGATTTTAAGTTCGTTGAATTGAAATGTGACAGAACTTTTGAAGCAAATACCATGAAGTTAATATCCTTTAACAGAAGAGATATTTTTCAGAAGTAAGCAACCCCTTCACAGTTTCACTATTTTTGGTGCCGTGTTAAATCTTTATACAGGATTTACAGAGCAATAAAAAGCTTACTCATTTAATATTTCTTATAATGCATTAAAAAAATAATCAGTATCTATGTGGAAGTCTGAAGCAACTTGAAGCCAAGAAAGTAATCATTAAGATGCACAATAGAAATGCTAAACAAAAGAGTTTAAAGGGAAGAAAAGGGAATGAAAAAGATGTAATTTTTCACCGCATACTGTAGCACTTCGGTATCCCATTAAAGAAAATAAAGAAAAATCTTGTAGGGCTTCATGTGTCAACACTTGGGCATTCTAACTTGGGATATGCACATGAGAAAGGTCACAGCTCTCGTTTGTGCTCTCCCCCTTCATAGGAAGAAAAAGAGGCTGGGAGGTGATGGCAGTGTTTTTAGAGAGCAAGGGAGACTCCATTTGAAGCCAAGAGAGGATATATGGGCTTAGCTCTGAAGAAAGACAGCTAGATAGAAGCTACCTGAGGCCAAAATAGCTGCTGGAAATCTTATCGTTACATAGTGTCTCTCAGTAATGAATGTTGTCAATTCTTCTCTTTTTATAAGTGTGTGACACTATTCCTGTTTTATGCTTTTAAAATAATATATTCTTTTATCATTAAATTTGATCTGATAATTAAAAAAAAGTACTCGATAGTCTGAAATTTCCTTCTGTGAATGTAATAATCTCCAAAATTCAAGTACTTACGCTAAGAAGCATCTCTGTCTCATATGTGATTGTTCTACAGTGTCTGAAGGGGATTAAGCTGTATCTCCATTGCTTGAGTTGTTTTATTTTTTGTCAATTTAATCATGCTTTGCCCTTTTGGAAGTGGTGTTTAATATTTTCCTATTTTTTTTAATATAAGATCACCAAATAAAAAATTACATTAAGTAGCAGAAAATTAAAGGCAACCCAACAGAGGACATGTTGCAGAACAGTCTGAGTGGCTTGGCCTCAAGGAAGATTGCTGGAGGGAGAAAAGTGTTGCTTGTAGAACCATGTAAAGAAGGTGTGTCATCCTCCATAGACCACTTGCAATGTGTTCTTGTAAGTAAAGGGCATACACCTAGGAACAGTGAAAATTTGCTAGATTCATAAGATGAAGGACTGTACCCAAGAAAGCAGTGACTTTCAAAGGTGCTTTTTATGTTACAGTGGATAAACCTCTGAACACAGACGATCTTTGAATGCAATGCAGCTGCTAGGGTAACTAAGCAGGCAATACAATCCCTTGTTACTCAGTAAGGAAGCTGAAAAGGAGCTAACATTACTATCTGTGGATATGATGTTAGTAAAACCATTAATGCATTATGTATTTCAAAAGGCTATTGAGAAACTGGCTGGGTTTTGGAGAAGATGTGAATGAGAGTGACTTGAGTGCTGGAAAGGTTGGCTTAAAGAAACTTGCAGTTTAACTTGTGGTATGTAATTTATCCATGATCAGTTATCAAGGTCAGGAAATACCCACAGGCAGGACAAAGACATCTCTGAGAAACTGCTGTTTAATCTAGCATAAAGAGACTGGAAGATGAAGCTAGATGTATTCAGATGTGAAGTCAAACACATAGTTTTAACAGTGAAAGTATTAAACCATTGGAACAAATTCATTGGCAGTACAGTGGTTTTCTTTGGTGCCTTTAGGTCAGACCTGGATATCTGTCTTAAAGATACACTGTCATTCAACCAAAAGTTGCAGGCTTGAGCCAGGATTTAGTAGATGACATAATTTAAACTGTGTAATATGGGAGGTCAGATTAGATGATCATGATGAATCTGTGCAAAATATTTCTCTCCCTGCCAGCCTCCCACATGTTTTTTTATTGGCTTTGTCTTTTACCTTTTGAAGGGAAACAACGAGTAGGGCTTTCAATGTAGGAGCAGTTTGGCCAAGGGTGGGTTTTCTAACAGATTTCTGGCTGAGTTCATGTGAGTATCATTTGAACTGCGATATCCGCACTGAAACCAACTACTTTTGTGACCTCTTTCAGCTAATTACAGGACTATTTCATGCACACTGGTGAATGTTCAAGATGCTCTCTCTTCTTTTTGCCCTTCTCCACCCTTTTTCCGGTGCTGTTGTTCCTTATAGATTCCAGATGGCTTTCAGCTTGCAATCAAAAATTTTAAAAGTGATGTTTATGCACGGCACTACATAAATGCCGAGTAATAATATAGCTGCCAGTCAAGATGATTTAGCTGCATTCACAAGCCCAAATTCGTTTAACAATAGCTTGTACTTACTCTGACTGGCTGTAATGAACAGCCTGTGGGTACCATTGTCTGCCATAAAATAAAAGGATGTCTTCTCTGAAACTCTGCAAGGTAGCATCTCTAATAGTTTTTGACTTTCATTTGTACTTCCAGAAATCTGCTTTTCTCCGTAAACTGTCTTTTGAGTGCTGTGTCTATAATTGTGGTGTTCCATCAACAAGGAATCTTACATCACTTTGATGAGTGGCATCCTGAAACAATGTGACACACAGAATCAGATTTTCTTGGGCTAAGCTAAAGGTGGGCTGTTCTGTGTAAGGTCAGCCGCTCTTGTATGAAAAATAAATGAACTGTAAAACAATGCTTAAAAAACAGATAACGATTGTAGTTTAAAATTCTCTAGCCGAAAACAGTTACTGTGAAAGCACTTCAGAGATTTTCTGTGATGCTGCCAAGCTCACCTAATCTTAGTTTCTCCACTTTATAATGAAAATCTTATCTTTGTAAAATGTAACCAGAATGGATCTTTGTAAAATTTACATAATTAATTTACACAGTTCACCTAGTTTTCCTGATGCTGTTGTAAATGTATGCAGTCTTAAAATAAGAAATGGGCCTGGATCTCTATTCCTGTAGTTCTGCAATTGTCACCTTAATGTCACTAGAGTAAATGGAGAATAGCGTCATTTGTACTGCTGTTGCTGTACTGGTGAAAAGTTGTCATGAGTGAGATCAAAATTCAGACCTGTACTTCTTGTTTGAAGTTTGAAATCCAAAGGTAAACTTTTCTCAAGTTCAGATGCTTTGGTTCATCTCAGTGTGTGTTTTTGGCTTGAAGCTCGACTTGGGTTTGAAACTGTGCCTATTCTTTGTGAGTTAAATGGGATGAGTTGACTATAGTTAGCCTGATCCAATATAGCTAGTATAGCAGATTTTAGAAAAAGCTGGCAACCTTGTCTTGAATTTGTAGTTGTTGAAGCTCATGATTGTCCTTTCCAGAAAGAAGCAGCAATGATGAGATGGAAGACAGTACCAAAGTTATGAGCATATGAAAAATCCAAGCAAGAATAGCATAAGGGAGAGTTTACCTTTGAATTGACAGCACATGCAAAGGCTCAGCACTGGCTGTATTATGGTTTGGCATGCAGGATGAGAGAGAGAGAAGTTAACAGAGAGCTAGAGAAATACAGTAAATATGTCCCAAAGGGCAACCCAGCAAAGCAACTTCTTTGTGGGATGTCGAAAGTGGAAATTATGATGAAGGAACCTTCCTCCTCTTACCTTGGTCTTATGTGCTCCTGTTGCTTGTGAAAGGAAAGGAGGCCCATCTCTGGGGCCATCATGCTTGCTTATGCCTACCTGACATTTTTTTTGGTCAATATGTTGTCTTAATAAAAATTACCCCAAAAGGTCTTGAGTATCAGCTCAGTGCTTGGACAAGGAGGCAACAGTTTTTAAATAGCTTTTGTGGGCATGTGCTGTGTTTCCTAGGAAGAACAGACCCAAACCCATCATCTCAAAATGTTCCTTTTTTATGGGGGGAGGGGGTGGGGGGGGTTAGGTTGCTATTATTTTCTGACAATCTGATTTTCTGTCTTCTGACTCCTTTCACATAATTATGATCCAGTTCTGCTCCCTTTGGAATACATGGCAGCATTTCCACTGACAGCAGTGAGATGGAGGTATTTTTGTCTTTGGGCATTTTAATCCTGATGTTCTGGCAAAATTCCAATACATGTAATTATGTTCTGGCAACATAGGTTTCACCTTTATTAATTTTATTAATTATTTGTGTTTGCAGAGAACCTAGAAATTCTAGCTAGTTATGATGCTAGGAACTTTATTTTCAGTTTTTGCTTAGTAGATGAAATGGAGTCCTAATTGCAAGTAATGTTTTACAGAAATCCATGGAAGCACATTTTCAGATTGTGTCTGTATTGTGCTGTATTTTGCTCTATAGAGACACCTGTGGTAGCTGGTAGTTTAGCACTCTGGTTTCCACAGACTCACGAAATATGCACTGTGGATGTACTTATCGTAGCAGTTTTCCTTTAAAAAAAAAAAAATCAACCACAAGAAAAACACCACCCCCTGCCTCGAACTCCAAACAGTGGGAGAAAGGATTATATTTTTTGGTGATGTGTTGCATTCTTCTGTGTTTAGATTTCTAAACAATTACAGTTACAGAAAGGAAAATGCTTTTCTGGTTTCAGCAATAAAATTAGTTCTTCTATTTAATGACTGACTGCAAAGTACTGAATAGAGCTGGTGAGAAATTATTAAAGGACTTTGTCGATATGAATCCTTTCTCTCCCATCACAAGGATGTTTCAGACTGTTAAATAAATTTAATGAGCAAAATTTGCAATGACTGAGGCAGTTACAAATTGCTATGCTATTAGCAGCCAGGCAACAACCATAGTAACTACCATTCTCCAGTGTTTTTTCTTGAATCTAACCAAGAGATTTTTCTTTTAAACTCATACATGCACAAACACCAGGATCAATATATTGCTTTTCTAATTTATTTTTTTCAAGGCAAATGCTCTATAGGTAATGTGTTTGTGAATAATTCGTGGACATTTCTACGTGAAACATGGGCTCATTTTGAGCTTTAAAAAGTCTGTTTGGAGTAATCTTAACATTTATTCCAACATGCTGCAAGACATTTCCAGCACCTCATATTACCCTACTGTAGCAGGGAGACATTAAATAAATAATAAATTTAATAATAAGTTCTAGACACAAAAACCTTTTATTAACAAGTGTGCTTACTAAGCTCAAAAGGCTTAAAATAGGCCAGTGAATTCCCTCAAGATGGGCAGAAGCCAACCTGCCATCTTGAAGCCTGGGTGACTACCTGGAAAGTGTCGTGGTGCTTCTGGCCTTACCTGAACCATACTTTCTGGGAATGTGATTTATAGGATGCATTGAGCCAGAAGCCTCAGAGAAAGTAGTAATATTTATAGTAGTATATTCTGTTATACTAATCAAGCTGAATTAAGCTGAAGAAACCTGGGACTGTAAAAAATTATGGATTTGATTCATTACTAGATGAGATGGCCTTTTCAATGTATCTTGTACTATTTATACCATGTTTAGGAAAGTGTATTTGGATATAAAACTATTCTTATTGTAAATGTAATGTTAGAAATGTACATGTCACTGAGCTGTTAGCACCTGTTCTTGTGACCTGAACATCACAGGAGTGTTGTAAAGAAACCATTGTTTCTATGCTGCAGAGGGGTGTTTCACTGCTGGAGATGTTGCCTTCTGGTGCCACAGGGACAGAATCAGAGTAGAAAATAAAATACCCCTGGCTAAAGATTTGCTGGTTAGGAATGCAGGCATACGCTAGTAAGATCTGTATGAGGCATTTATGGGTTTTTTTGTGTAAATATGCTTGCTTGATCATTCTCTCTGTTACTAAGGTTAAGCTTCATAAAACTTATGTTGATATGCCCGAATATGTAACTTTTAGGCAGTTCAAGTAAGCTGTGTTTAACCCTGTCAGAGCTTTGAAGGAAGGGACAACCACATCTTTGTTTGCTGAGACTTCTGTAGCTTCTCTTCTTCTGGCAAATACATATGTAAAGTGTCCCATAATTTGTTTTGCCCATATCCTTGACTGAAGAATGGATGTATAGTATGCATTGAAAAGTCAGCTAATAAAGCAATCAAGAATTTTGCAGCTTCCCTTCTTAAAAAATAAAAAAAACCTCTACTTATTGTAGAAAGTTCTAAAAGTGACTTTTATCAATATACTTTCAAAGAACTCCTCCAGTAATTCTAATAATATTATGCATAGTTTAAATAAAAATAAAAACATTTTTATTCGGATTCTCATGACTGAAGTAGTTTGAGTTACATATTTTTACAGTACCTGAAAATCAGTGTGTCTGATTATTCAATTCAATGTCTGTGCAGGTGTGAGTGTGTACATGTGTTAAAGAAAGATACCTATAATAATGACGTTGTCTGTGTCATAGCCTATATGCACACATTTCTGACCGATGCTTAATCCTTGGAAATGTTGGAAGTTGAATGCTGATAACATATTTATAGTATGGTATATAGTATTTACTAGACCAAACATTATTTTACAAAATGTGAGAGATGCTTCTGTTATATAAAAGGTATGGTCTGGATACAGTTCAGATCTCTATGCATGTGATCACAACAAATATATGGTCTTTTTGATCTGTTTATTATCACATCATTAAGCTGAACTGTGTTCTGATTGTATAGCCAATGATTATTTATCCGTATATAAAATATGAATGGAGAGCCTGAATTGTACTTGTTGTATCTGTGTTTCTTACTTCCCTCTGCTCTTTTTAATTTAAGGTTGCCTTTGCCTCCTGGAGCATTCTCGGGTCTGTGGGAAAATCAGGAAACATTCCAGAAGTTATACTTCCAAAAATTTCCAGTAAGAATTAAAAAAAATTTATATAAACTTTTGGTAATCCTGCAGAACTGAATGGTGTTAGATTTAAACTGGATAAGATATAAAATTATTATATTGTATTTTAATGGGAGACCTTTGATATATACAATTAAAAAAATTTAAAAGTAAAACTGTTCATCCATACTTTAAGCTTTTGGGCACACTGGGTTTCTTTAAGATCTGAAACAGAAGATGTAGACCTCAAGCTTCTAAACCTAAAAGTCATTTTATGTTATTTGATCTAATAAAAGATGTAAGCCTCGCAACCTTAGACTAGCATAGCTTCAAATATACTACTGCTGTTGACATGCAGTCATTCTAACTTAGTGTCAGTCCGAAATATACACTTGTCCACTGTGCACCTAATTACATTGGAGGCTTCTGACTTCGTTAGTTATTTTTCCTTGTCAGATGAATTATCCAAGGGCTGGCTTCCTCCTTTTCTTACAGAAATGGATAGATTTTTCCTATGTGAATGTCCAAAAGGGAAGGTTTGGTTCAATAAAAGTAAATAAGTAAATTGATCAGGCAAATTATTTTTGTGTGCACTTGCATTATGATGATGATGATCCATGTTTGGATCTGGCAAACAGGAATATCTTTAAGAGCAATTTGGTGCCTGTCATTATATTGTAACAATTCCATTCTCCTTGTGTAGATTCCAGCAACATCCTTTTCCAAGATGTCAGGGATCAAAGTAAGCAGAGTTGGAAAAAAAACCAGGTTTATGTAGTGTCTTCTGTCCTGTCTTAACAAAGACCACAAAAACTTTCTGAAAAGGGAGCTGCATGGCATATTATGACGTAAGAATGGGGAAAAATATTACAGAACAAAATCTTTTGGGCACCAAAAACATATTTCATTTCAAACAATCAATTTTGCTTGTTGGTTTTATGGGAAATGAATGGATGTTCCTAGTACTATTTCTGAGTTTATTTTTGGTTGTGTTGTGTTTAGGGATATTATGATACTATGGATGCAGGTTATATGGATGAAAATGGCTATTTATACGTCCTGTCTCGAGCTGATGATGTGATCAATGTTGCCGGACACAGAATTTCAGCAGGTGCAATTGAAGAGGTTAGTATTGTCTGACAGTAAAATAGAACACTGAGGGATGAATAAAGAAAGCTGAGACTGAAAATCTTACAAAATCTCTGATTTTCTTTCTGCTTTTTAGATTGCATTTCCATTGGTACTTTTCACCAAAACATTGTGTCAGGTCCTTCCTATTAAGGTGCTTTCCAGGACCATAATAAATTCAGTCAACAATAAGCAGTTTGTACCATGGGATTGATAAGACAGGCATGATTTGACATTTGAAGGTGGAGTTAAGGGGCAATATGGTAGCATGTGAGGCA
>NW_010134066.1:36901-60239 GCF_000699245.1 Pterocles gutturalis | reverse complement strand
TTCCTGTAAGCTCTGATAACATATTGATTTGGGAATATATTAAGATAATAATATAATAACATGTGCCAAATAATTCCACCAGCTAGTATAGTTACTTAGGAGTATAAACTTTTATTCCTAAAATACAGGTTTTTAGTTGTGTTTTTTTGAAGTGCTTGGTGTTGGCTGAATTCGTTTCACATAGGCTCAAATTCAGTGCTTTTTCTTGATTTGAAGTTTCCCTTCACAGTTTCTTGAGAACTGTTTTGTCTGTTATTGTGTGAGCAGTGCTAAACGAACAATGAAAATTTCTGTAAAAAAAACCCTGCTGTTAAATTGAAAGTCATTAATGTAATTCCCATGTAACTCAAAAAGTTGAAAATAGTGCAGTTCATAATAGTATCTGAATTTCATGTCATTGTTCACTCACCTCTCTGGAACTGCTGTGATTGATTGCCAGTTACAAATTTCCCTGATGACATATCAATTGCTTATTCAGGGAGTACAAGAAAAGGTGTGCTGTGTACGTACAAGGGAAAAATACACTTTTAAGAACTCTGAATTTAACTGTTCACAGAATCACAAACTAATCTGTTAGTAATTTTTTACTTTATAATGTCTATCATTCTAGTGACTATTTTTTTTAAAGACTAGAAAATTTAAGAGAGTAGAAGAAATTCTGAGCACAGAAGTGAACTAATTCTGATAAACATAGGCAATCCTTTGAGGACTGGTCAGCCAGGGAGCTGAACCAGCCACTGCCCTGACTCTTGTCTGTGGAAACACGAGGGTGGCTTTCAGTCCTCTTTTTCCCTTTGACATCAGTTTTTTGTGCTGCACTACTAAAGCGCAGCAGGGAATCTCATCCCCACCCCTTACTGCTCAGAGGCTGAGCTGAGCATTGTTTCTTCGCTTCAGGCTGAATCTGAAGCTAGTATAACAAATGATCAATCGAATCACCTCCTCAGTTGTATTACCTTTGTATCTGTGGTCCCAAGCTTCACCTCAAGCTCGGTATCTGTTTTTTTCCCTGCTTGTTAGGTCTTTCCCCTAGGAACAAAACCTGTTTCATCACTATGGCATTCTAGAAACTTTTCTATTCACCTTTTGAGCAAAGCCTAAAAAACAAGAGTGTTGTTAATGCATGCACAGCAAATTGCTAGTTAAACAGGAAAGCATTAACAAAACTGCAATCAGCTCTTCAGTAAGATCAGTAAATACAGAGTTAGAGGTTCATTCAATCACCATCTAATTAAGTGACAGTCACCTTGTTGAGCAACTATATTATCTGCATTTACATTATAGCTGCATTACAAGCTTCACAAATTTTTCCTCAGTGCTTTGACTAAGAATTCCAGCTTTATTATGTTCCAAACAATTAGTGTCTTTGTCTAAGGTATCTGTTACTATCATTGGAGCTCCATCTTTACTGCAGTGCAGTAGGTGTTACTGTTTACCTTGCCCATCAGTGAATGTTAGCCATTATGGTAACCTCAGCTTGTGTTGATCTATCCATCTCTTTTGTCTGTACATCTATGGTGTCCCTGCTTGCCTTGACTCTTTCTGAAAAAGCCCAAATCAAATCTTGCCTAAAAGAGGCAACAGACTGGAAACTGAGGAATTTAGCATGAGAAATCCCCTTTCTGATGGTGGAATTTCTGTCTGCTGCTGCATTACACATCCATCCTTGTGCCCAGTGATAGGAATGCCATTTCACTTTCTTGAGATTTTTTGTACTTGTAAACAATTTTTAAATGTCTAGTGCTCATTCTGTTCTTCTTTTCACATTTTAAAAAGTTTGGTAATTTAAAAATTAGTATTTACACTTTCAATCATTTGAAATAAGCTGTCCCAAAGTCAAAGGCATGTTGATAGGATTTTGGATGGATTGAAGAAAAATATTACAATGACTGCAATATTCCAGCTTAACATAAGACTTCAATGAACAAGTGACAGACTGGAATGACATAAACAAGACACTACAAACCAACCTGGCAACAACTTATATTTCCCCCTTGGGCGTCCTGTTGATGCCTGATAGATAATTACAGTATTGATGGTAATGTCAGATTACTGAAGACCTTTTTTCTATGTTTCTGTAGAAAACAATAACTCTGGTTGGAGACCTTACTAGTTCTTGTAGTTGTACCCTGGCTGGCAGCAAAACACCACAACAATTGCTCATCCTCCCTCCTCCCGGGGGTGGGGGAGAGAATTAAAGGGGTAAAGCAAAAAGAGACTCATGAGTTGAGAGAAGAACAATTTAATAACTAAACTACAATAATATTGGGGAAAAAAAAGACTATGGTAATAATAACAGTAATATATACAAATGACCAAGGCTCAGTCTGTTCTTGGCCAACAATCCTGGAGCAGGGAGAGTCCCAAAACCACAATCCTGGAATGGAGATAAGAGCCTGAGTGTCTGAGAGACTGAGATGATCCTAAGAGAGGGGTGACCCAGAGGGAGGCAACTCAGAGCAATGGAGAGCACTTCTGGACATGCCCTTACCCATATACTGGACATGATGTGCATATGGAATAGGCTATTGGCCAGCTTGGGTCTCAATACTAAACCCAAGACCAAAATCCTAGGCTAGTAACTGGGGCTGTGCTCCCTCCCAGCTTCTCCTGCACCTGCAGCCACTGGCACAGCAGAGATACTGAAAAGTCCTTGACTGTCGTGGCAGCAACTCCAAACATCAGCATGGTATCAGCCTTCTTTTCAGCACAAATTCAAAACACAGCCTCACATTAGCTACTATGAAGTAATTTAACTCTGTCTCAACTGAAACCAGGACTCTAGTCTACTTTTCCATACTTTGTTGCCTTTTCTTCCTTTTTTTTTTTTTTTTTTTTTTGGTCAGGGTCAAAAAGTCAGATCAGGAAAGAATGGGTATTTATAGCAGGAAATGGAATGCATTATTGAGGCTCTGGACTAGAAGTGACTGAAGCACGTAAGTGTATGTGATGCAAGGAAATACCATGGAGATTTGGAGCTGCATGAGATTCATTCCTGTATTATTTTTCAGTTTGGATACGATGACTTCTGGTCAAAGTAGGCTGCATCTGAATACAAATATACTTGTGCATATTTAGATTCAGCATTTTTGCAGCATGCTTCTCTGCCCTTCTAGTTCTGAGATAAGCCCAGCCAGAGCTAACTCCAGTCTATTTATTGTACTTGCTGTTCTATACATAGTTTGTGCACATCCCATTTAACTTCTGTGAAAAATACACAGTTTAAAAAGCTGTGCATAAACGGTCATGGCTTTCTACTTTGGCAGAGCATGCCTCTACTATTAAGCTAAGTATTTCCCATTTGCTTTTTTGTAGCATGGGACATTTCTGAGATCATAGCTTGTGAAATGAGCATAGATTCTGTCAAAGAAAGTATGCAAGAAACACTTTGTGAAGATCTGTTTTGCTAAAAACTTCTGCATGTATGTTGTAGTGACCATGGCACAGAGAGACAGTTTTGCTTTCCTGTTGTTGATTACAAATCTTAAGGATAGCGAGATCTGTTTTGAGAATGGGTTATGGGAGAGACTTTGAATTGTTCCTTCCACCATCGGTTTCACAACCAGGTCACACAAAAGAGCCTCCCTTTTGTTAATCGGAGCAGCAATGATTCAGCTTGCCATTCCTTCAGGTTTTTTTCTCCTGAGTTCTCTGTACCTTTCCTGTCTTCTTCCTTCTGCTTATGCCATTGTATGAGTAGCATATGCATAAGTGATGTTCCTACTTAAAAAAAAAAAAAGCCTTTATTCTTAAAACTTCTTTTAATTAGTCTTCCTTTCAATCATCCCACTGCCTTTGGTTTTGACAACAGAGTATGTGAAGATCTGTTATTAGCAAACACATAGACCTCGTATGCCTTTCGTTTTGACAACACAGTATGTGAAGATCTGTTATTAGCAAACACATAGACCTCGTATGCATGGATTAATTAATATGCATAGTCACATTGTGTGGCCTCTGTGTAGGGTCTCATTAGGTCCTCTTTGTGCTTGAGTACAGAGGACGTGTTGAAAGCACTGTTGACAGCAAGATGCCCCAAGGGACACTGATACCAACATGAAAAGAGCCAGTTGCTTTGGAAGAGGATTCACAACTGCTGGTGTCTGAAGTCCAGCTTTGTTCCAGACTCAGTGATGTACATCTCAGTATGTACTGAGACATGTTGGTGACTTTTTTTCCAGGAAGTGAGAACCTCAGCTGGCTAACTGGAAACAAAAGAGAATCTCTCACCTTTTTTTTTCCTAAAAGAGAGTTTGAGATATTAGTGATATTTCCCATCACTTGTGGAATTGTGTAAACATGTAATAGTAAGGAGGGGCCTCTGGTTTAATTCCCTTTTTTGTCTAAGGAGACTGAGACCTAATGTTTCCAAGAGAGTGAGCTGAACTAGGCTGGCTGCAAGCTGAGGTCGGGCCTGTGTTTGGCTTTGGTTGAAACTGTGCCCTTGTGAAGTGAAGAATGAAAAAGATAGGAGTTAAAGAGAATGAACCAATATGACTTTATAGCCCTGTAGCAGGAGTGCTTCTGTAGTTTTGGTCCTTACTCCATGCACTTAACTCCATGTTATTTGTAATGTTAGACAAATATTATTTGTTCCAGCAAAAAATCTCACAAACAAAAACAAAGATGTGATACTCTCCCAAAGCTGTAAGGCACCTTTCCTTTGTTTTATATTTGTATCTTGTGCTGCCATAGTTTTTCTTTCTTATGTTTGTTTGAAAACTACACATAGGCCTGTGTGAAAGTATACACACGTGCATCTGCGGTGTATTGACTAAATACTTTTTGCTGTCAAAATGTAAGAAAAAAGTCTATTTTTTATGTCCATGCCTATGGAATTTTTTCACTGAAATGTTCAGTTACTATTAGTTCAGTTTAGTTTTGTTTTCTGTCCCTCAGTGCATTCTCTTCCATCACGCTGTGGCAGACTGCGCTGTTGTGGGCCAGGAGGATTCTTTAAAAGGACATGTTCCATTTGCACTGTGTGTGCTGAGAGAAGGTGAGAGCTCGCTGATACTCATGTTACTAACACTTGCAAAAGTCCCAGAAAAGGTAAAGGATGTGAACTTCTTCACTAGGTATAAAGACAGAGGAGGAGAAGATTTTGGAAGAGATTGTTGGGCGAGTTCGAACTAGCATTGGTCCAGTAGCAGCTTTCCAGAAGGGGGTGTTTGTGAAACAGCTACCAAAAACACGCTCTGGCAAGATACCACGTTCAGCCCTCTCTGCACTTGTCAGTGGAAAGCCATACAAGGTAAGTTGGAGATGTTTGCTTTAATGAATTAGGCAGACATGCTCATCCAAAGACACAATAACATAGCTTCTCTTCTCTAGACCATTCTGCATCTGGTCCATGACTTCAGGTAGTACATTTTATTTTATTTTATTTCTACTGTAGCTTACCCAAAAGATTTTCAAGCTCCAGAGCTTTCCAGATACTTTTTTCTTGATTGCTTTTGAAGGCTAGAGTTAGAAGATTCTCTGAATTAAATTGTTTTACTGTTGAAAGACAGCAATCTACTATCACATGCTTCTGTATATTCTTCCTTTTCAGATAACACCAACCATTGAAGATCCTAGCGTGTTTAAACACATTGAAGAAGTGCTAAAGAAAAATCAAATGGGATAATATGTTGATAGCAAATGTGTCAGTTACTGAAGTATACAAAGAGACTTTTTGTTAGGAAATACCACATTTTAAAAAACAGTAATGCTTTGGGACTAATTTTTTTTACCTCATAAATGTTAATGTGCTAATTACCAAATTGTCACAGCTAATGAAGCATACTAAAGTCTCTGCATATTGTCATTATATGCTGGATATTAAGATTGCTAAGAATTGCAAATATAATTCATACATTTCTATAGCCTTAAAGGGAAGGAGTCAGGCATGTATCTCATATGATTTCATGTAACCTTACATTTCAATCCATTATTGTATAATGTGACCAGTAACTTGAGTTTGGCTAAAATATCTTACCAAAGGTAAGTTGTGAACTGAGGACACCAATAAATAGGAATTATAATGGGAAAATTATTTCAGACATAAATTGCCCTCACTTGCAAACTATGAGCCTTTATGTCTTTTAATTTTTTATAAATTTTAACATTTTAAAAATTAGTTTTCTTGATACCACTGATTCTGTTTTCTAAGTCTTTCTGCTATAAATTAGATTCCTATATTTTTTTACTCAATCACTTTCTGAAGTGCCTTTTTTTTTTGTAGAATAATAGATAATTTTTTGCTTTCAAATCTGTGAAAATCTTGATTTGTCCATAGTAATATTCAATAAAAACTATGTATTTTAAATAAAGGCAGGCATTTACTCTTTGCATTTTCTGATAATTACTTTGTTGTGGTTTGTATCACTTATGACAAGGATGACCAGAACGTGCTTTTTCTGATGTAATTAGACATGTCAAGGTCACTGAAATACATATAACCAAGAAATTTAGCCAATACAGACCCTAGGCAGCCCATTTTTGACTTTATAGACCATTTCAAGTACTTACAGGGTTCTCAACAAACCAGGGGATGGAGGACACACCCTCTCCATGCATTACTTCTCAAGCTGCAGGTTTTTAATTGAACAGTAAATGTAAAAGTCCTTTAAAAAACATATATTCACAGAAAAGTTTAAAAGCAGAGAAGTTACTCAAACTCAGCAATGATTTCTGGTGGAAGAAACTGTAAGTAATACACAAATTCAGATGATGTTATAAAAGAGAGGTTCTGTACTTTTAGGCTAAGCTAGGTAGAAGTTAAGCCTAGACATATTTTGCTATGGCAGTGTGTCCTCAAAAGTGTCCAGAAATACTGTTACCTCCTGTTGGGTAGAGGTAAGGATGATAGCCCTGTTAAGTGATAAAATAAACCAGCAGACTGATGTAGGAACTAAAAGGTGACAGATGGGTGCTAATTAACAGGAGCCATACCCTGATGTTGCCTTGTGCCTGTGACCTTTTTGTAGAGTCAATGAGCTCTACCAGTTACATAGGAAATAAATAAAATGTTCATGTGTTTTTTTCACTAGGAACTGCATGCAGCTGAGCCAACCGTGTTGAACCAGGTCACGCAGTCATATAATAAAAGAGCATAGTTTGAGTCTGTGCTGTAGTTGTTTTTTGCCAAATGATTGCATAAGGTAACCACCATGCTTAGCTATTTGATTTAGTTGAAAACCACAGTCTGAACAGAGACTAAAAGCATTTAAAGATGGAGTAAAGGCTAATGATGCTTTATAGTAGATATGCTAATAATACAGGTTAGTGATTCATATGTGGGAGTAATTTTGCTCGTCAGAGATGTTCTGATAACCTTCTTGAAATACTTCTATACGTTGCAGTTAGTTGAAGATACTATTTTCTTCTGGGTGGATTATTCAAGTACCAAGGCTTTAATAGGAGGCCCATGCCAAATAATGGAGTGCCTTGCAGAGACTGCCGAGTATTTTTCAGTTTCACAATGCTGCAACTTGGCAACCTATGCTGAACAGCTACAGGGCAAGGGAGAGATCTTGGGAGTTGTCACTAATGTGTTTTTTTAAATCAATGAGAAACTGCAAGGGTCTTATCGCAGAGAAACTGTGGCACATTCACAAAGTGCATGACCATTACTTTTTTGTACAATGAAAGCTGAGATGTTAGGTTGTGTATGTTTGCTGTAGTTATCCTGGCTGCACCCACCATGTTGTAATTGCAGAAGCAGGGAAGGGGAACTAAGTGAGAGCACAAGCCCTTTAAAAAAGATACTGCAATAGGATGTAGGAGAAAAGAATTAATTTTGTAGATCTTGTATAGTTTTACCAATGATATCTCATGATCCTACACCAGTTTCTCCATTTGTAAGGAAAGTTAATCTGCTTTCTAGTTTGGGGTTCTTTTTTTAAGGAAGAGAGAATTAATATCAGGTTTTTTAAAAAAAACCCACAACATTAGTAAAGGATATTTAGGCACTTACCTTTTTGGGGGGGCTATTTGATCATATAAATATTGACAAGAAAAAATTATCTGTCCTTAGAACTGTCTGTGAAAAGCTTGAATGGTTAGCATTCTTAAAGGGTCTCCATAACAAAAATGTTTGTAACAACGTACTTCTGCTTTCTAAGCAAGCCTGAGCTTTTTAAAAAAATAAAAAAAAAATCTTTTTTTTTTTTTTTTTTTAAATTGTCTGTTTTGTTGGGAATCATTTAAGATCATGACTGGGATAACAGAGAGGGGCAGAGTGGTCAGATGTACTCACTCTGCTACTGCCCTGGTAATGTGGAGGATTCCAGAAATGCCAAACACCTCATTCATAAGCATTCAGAAAACCCAGACAAAGAAAACCACCTTATTGCAGCAGTACAGTATGGAAAAATAATTGTTTGCTTTTGTTTTCCAGAGGAGCCTTTTGCTGAGGAGGAACCATGACTGCAGAATGTTTTGTCTACAGCTTTAGCTTTGTGCTGAACTGGAGAAAGGGAGAAGGAGTAGTCATACTTGTGCAGGGCTCTGGTGCTGCCCAGCAACCCAATTATATCCTCAAGGAAGAACAAGCCCATTGTAGGAGACCACTGATTTTCTTAGTTTTGTTTATAGAGGGAAGAAGCATGTGGGATAGATATTAGCATGGTCAGGGAGTTATTGAAACTTGTCTGGAAGAGGTTGATGTAATAATTATTCCCATTGTGCTGAGAGGGTCAGAGCCAACTAGACAACATTCAGCCTAGCCACAATTTCTAGCTGTTGAGAGCAGTGCTTCAGGGCATATGGAGGAGACAGGGATGTATTAGGAGATGTTAGCCATAGGTCAAAACTGAAGTCACAATAATACCCTTAAAAAAATTATCTTTTTAATTCTTCTGATCTGTTTTCTTCCACTATGGAAATAAATACTTTGAGGGTACTGTACTCCTAGGTCACAAGATCTTGCTTATTCTTTTCCCCAACACACCTCATTTCCCCCTGCTCCCCAAATCTGAGCATGGCCTTTGACAATGCAGATTGAAAAATATATGCTGTACAATGGGAGCTGGTGTCTACGAGGGGAAGTGTATTCAAATGATACTACAACCATTGAAAATGGTGTTTGCATTGCTTTACTTTGTGACAGTCTGGACTAAAATTATCCAAGAAGAGGCTGAGAGAGGAGAGGAAGGAACATCACCAACGCTGTTGGTTAAGCCTGAGGAACTGTACATAAAAGAGCCATGTCTTTATACAGTTGTGTGCTAACCCAAGCCATCGTATCACACCCATCAGCAAGTTCAGTGCTCCCTCTCGTGGCAGCTTCTGACCAGTAAATCCATCGTAACTCATACCTGTTAGTGGCAAAATGTGTTTATGCTTAGCTATGAGAAGTATCTGGAATCCAACTATTTTAATGCTCCTATGTACCAAGCTTAATAGACTTATAAACACAAATAGCACTGAATTCTTTTTTATTGACATTGGGGGAGAAAAATCTTTCACCATCTGATTGACTGAAGTTTGCCAAATGAAAAATAGACAAAACAAATGTTTATGTACGTGCAAACACTGCAGCTCAAACTGCTGAAAGAAATAACTAAAAGACAGGTCTTGAGCTAAGATCAAGCAGCAGAAAAATAGCAAATAGGTAAATGACTATTAAGTAGGTCTTACTTTGAAACTTCCCATTTAAACAAAGAATAAACAACAATAACACCACCAAATAAAGCCACAGCAGGTAATAGTTGCTCTTCTAAACTTTTGTACACTATATATTAATCACTCTGTCTTTCAGTTATTTCCTCTGATAAAACTGACTTCTGTGAAGTCTCAGCAAGGCCATCTTGGCTAAAAGCGTAACGTTAGACAGGAGCCTGTCTAATGCCCTGTTATAATGAAGAAGAAATGGTGGGATTTGGCTTCTCTTTTCTTTCATTTTCTTTGTTGAATATATCTGGAAATAAGAATCTGACTCTATGCAAATACTGGATGTAATTTTCCAATGCTGGCTGGTGACTGAAGGTCCTGGAACGAAAAGGTGGCTCTTGGTAAAGCAAGATTCTTCTTGGTCCACAGGTAACATAGAAGAAAGTTTTTTGGTTTTCTATAAATCATGTTTTATTAAATTACTTTTTTTTTGGTAAACAGTTCTTCTGGGTTAATTTGTTAAGAGGTGAGCCATTATGGTGCTTCTCTATAGATATCTGACATTTCCATTTTGTCTTTAGAGGTCCATTTTGGCTCCAGTTCCAGGTTATGTCATTCTATTATACATCATCAGAGGCAGGTGTTCAGCTTTAAATATTGACAGATTTTCTCAGTAGGAACATGTTGAAGCTTCTAACTCTGCTAAACATATTTATTTGACTGTTACAATCCAAAAACTGTAAAAATGGTGGAATGGAAAGATACAAACAGTATTATTGACACTGTATTGTCAAATGTTTGCACTGAGACCCCATGTACCATAGATTTTATTTTTAAAAAATCATATTTATATCCATTTACATAAGACTTACACATTTTAAAAGAAATACATACACAGTAAATACGTAAATGTCTAGTATTTTACAATAAAACAGATGGAACAATGTAAAAATGAGTGGCTTCATTTGATAAAAGCTTTGGATGTGCACTACTGCCAAATTTCTAATGAAATTAGAAAGGGGGAATTTTTGTTTTTCTTTTTTTAATAGAAATTTAGGTATTTTTTTTTACTCTCATTTTAAACTAACCAATACATGAAAGGAACATCACATCTATCTGAGATACCTTTTGTGTTCCCTATTACCCTGTTCTTGCAGAGAGTTTTAATGCTCTTTTTCTTAAGTAGTGGTAGTGCACTTCAGGTAAAGTAGAAGAAAGAGATGACATCTAAGGGAAAAAATAAACAAACATTAATTAGTGAGATTTTTTATTCTAATGTGGTCTAGGATGCAATGACACCAGAAAATATTATGACACTAAGTAAGCTATTGTATCATTTACTAAAACATGACCTTTGAGTATCTGAGGGAGACATGCCTTTGTTGTTTTATGTCTGCAATATAAATCTATTAATAATGCATTTTAATTTCTTGTCCTAGATTGAAACAAACTCCTGCTTATGTTCATTTTACATTTGTTTTCTTGCAGTTTTGATTGAGCAATGGGGTTAATTTCCTGTATCTGTAGACTTTTGCCCATTTGGCAGAAGGTTGAACACATTTTAAGGGCATAGACCTTGTTGGAATATGCTGTGGTTCTCCTTGTTCACTGCAGCTTGATAGCATTTACCTTCTTCCACCCTGATGATTTCATTGCTATGGACCAGCTATTTCCAAATTATCATTCACATCTTTTTGGAATTATTCTTCTCCATCTGTCTTTACAAATCCTCTTTGGAACACTTCATTGATGAAGTACATAATTGATTTTACCAAATCCCCTTTGACATTTCATTAGAAGAAAAGTGAAACTAGTATGTTCTATTACCCCAGCCTGTGGCAATGAAGCTGTCCCACCTGAGCCTTCTGACTTGGTGGTGACAAGCATTTGATAAAAGCATTGGGGAAACGTAGTGTGACTGCCACATCCCCTGGCTGTGTATGTGAGCATTGCAGATGCTCAGCTGGGCAACATACAGCCACCACAGCAGAGAGCTTGAGCCCTCCCTTGTGCTCCATGGTAAAGTTCTTCACAAGATTAAATAGCCAGACACCAGCAGTCTTAAATGTTCTTAAATTTCTGAACTTGAGAGTGCATTCAAACTGAGCTGTGCAGAGTATGCCCACGTAACTGTCCTGAGAATGTCAGTTCATGATTTCTGGCAGCCTGTCATGGTGGTTTCAACCAATGTTTTTAAAAAATACAAAATGCAACTTGAAAGCATAGGAACTGAACCCAGCTGTTGTGAAGAAACACCCTAAAACCCTGTAAGATTGTACCTAATTGGTATTTGACATTCTCTGTAAGAAAGGTGAGTAGCAGAATGCAAGAATCTGCAGCCTGCTGTGATCGCAGGCCATCTCATTTCTTCCACCTGCAAACCTGTTTACAGCTCTCTTTTCAGTCTCCTCTTCATATGCATATTCCCCTTTAGTTTTTTAAAAGAATATCTTATAGTGCTGTTGTATGATAGCTCATACAGCTACTCACCCCCTCTGCTTCTTTCTTAGAATCAGTCCCTGATTCTATGCATGCAGATAGTCTAGTGACCAGAGTAACACAAATACTGATGTTATTGTAGGCAAGGTGTTACAAGCCTGGGTCTCTGTCTGACCTGGATCTGGAAAATTTCAGGAGGCATGTTGTAATGAATAATCTTCCCTTTTGTCGAAGTATCAATCAGTTCCTTCCATGAAGAAACTGTTACTCAGGAACTGTGATCACAAAATTCTGAAAACTCTTATGTTGCCCTTCAACCACCTTCACATCCCCCATATGAGCAGTTTTTGTTCATGTGTTCGTCCTTGAGATTCAGGTAATTTGTTTAAGTTTTCAAGTTTGATATAGTAATGAAGGAAATCATTTTCCTGCATATTTTTATATGATTTACTGAAACGCAAAATTATTTTGACTTGCTCTTTGTTTTCCAACCTGCATTATATTCTGAAATGGCACTTATGAACAGTGCATACACTGAAGTTCTAGTTCACACCACCTCGTTGCTTCTTTAAAAGGAGTATATGGCAAGTGAAAAGTGGCAGGCATCTTCATATATTAGCTTTTACAGTTTAGATGTTAAGTTGATATTCTTATAGAGCTCTCAGGCGTTTAAGATTAGAATGTAAGTGGCAGAATAGTGGACAATCAGCAGGTACCGATGTGATACATATCACTGATACCTGAAACACTACTAATACTCCTATAGATATTGAAGTTAACTTGTATAGCTTGTATAACTTTGTATAAAGATCTTTTTGCTGAAAATACGTAACTCGCACATACATATAGTGCCAGCAAAGTTTGCTACTTTAAGTCTGTTTACGGATTGCTACTTTTTAGACAATTTTTGAATACAGTGGGAATAAACAGCTTGAGCAATCTTAAATTAACTTTTGTTAACATACCAATTTTCAATATCTGCCCTTGTTGCGCTCTTCAAACCTATTGGAAAATATCACCTCATGTGCCTGGCCCACTACTGTTGGGTTAATAGATGGCTTGGTGTTTGAACTTCATTTCGTGGTCATACTTTATTGCTTTCAGCATTGGAATTCTGAAGCATGTAGGAGAAAAGATATGCATCTCTGCTATCAGTTTCTACACTGAATCCGCTGAGAGTAGTAATTGCCTTCGCTGACATAAAACCAATCTCTAATCTATACATACTTACACATAAAAAAGATTTATATAGTTTACATGCTTCATCATCATCATCTTTGTAGGACCAGCTGCTATAATTACCTATTTTAGGGGGAAAAAAAAAATCTCCTGTGCTTATTTTTCAGTGGTGGCATGAAAAGTTCCCTTTTCTACTAGATTAAGATTTTATACTCTTGCAGTCTCCTGAAGATCTGTAAAGTAAGGTTCATGTCATTGGTAGGATCCTGAGCAATCTATGTTTTCCAACGGTAACATTTGTTGTTCCTAAACACTTTTTGAACACACCCACAATAAGTAAAATTTCGATGGCACCAAGTGTCTCCCAGTCTTGGGAATCAAAAGGAAGGAGTTTTTTGCACATCCTGGCATGTCCTGCCTACAATATGTAACAGCTATTGAAGCATGTTTAATGCCTGGTGAGGTTTTTGTGCTATCAAAATATTCTTTACAGGTCTGCTACAGTCCCCTGAGTAAATAAATGGAACACTGTTTTACTGAGAAAATATTAGCATGAAATGGTGCCATATTGATGAAAGCGCTCATCATGTTACTATTGTTTACAAAACTTGTAATGCAGCAGCAAACAGTGTATTTTCACAGAACTCCGGAAGAGTGACTCTGTGAGATTCATAGCCCTATTTAAGAGATAAGTGGTGAGAAATGCAACATGAATTCCAGTACTAGACTTGATCCAAAGTTGCATTCAGGTCAGAATATCCTTTCTTTTGCCACTGGTCAATTCTGAATCATTTGAGAAGTGCAAGAATCTCTGTAGTAGATGATTTTGGACGATTTTTTGTATAGGGGAGGTATTGTTCTAGCTTTATTCAGCTACCTGATGTTCTGAATTGAGCCACATGACTCATAAAAGAAAGAGAAGTAAATCTCTTCTGCTTTACTAGGTTTTTTGGTTGTTTTTTTTTTTTACCCTCTCTCCCTAGCTCCTGGTAGAACTACTTCAATTTTCATAAAGTAAATTCACTCCTTGTGCCTACTGCTGTGTCCCCAGTTCTAGCTTTAAGTTTGAGAGCATACAAAATACGTTATGGTTTGTGAGCTATCATCTGAACAGAGTTGTCTGAAAACTTTTTTCTTATCTGATCAAGTAGTTTCATCAGAAAGAACCTGCTATTTGAGATGGGGAAAAGAATAGTGTAGCATCTCCTGGACTGAGCTTGAGACTGCTGTCATGATCAAATGACCACCCTAATGAGTCTGAGTTAGGTCCTCTGCTCCATGTCAGCTCTTGCTTGAATGATGCCAAGGAATATTGGGTGTAGTGTACAATTATAAAGAGCTTTCATGATGGCTCCTTCTGAATACTCACAACAATTCAGTGCTGGCTTCTTTGCTAGGCCTTGTCAGCATGAGTATGTGCGAACTGTTGAGCTGTCTAACCTCTGCAGTCGTGATGAAGCAACTGAAAATTGCAAAAAAAAAAAAAAAAAAGAAACAAACCAGAACCTCTTTAGAATCATGAAGAAAATATATCAATCTGTTTCCTACTGGAAGGATGGCTATTAAATTGCTCTGTGACTTTCTATGACACAACCTGGGCATGGTCTATTTCAGAACTCAGAGTTTCTTCATGTTGGGTGTACTATTGATATCTGTCTTAAGTGAATGCAGTTTAAAACTCAATTTTGTCTTTATTTAGTTGGAAGTCCTAACAGTGTACCTATCATGATGTTTAATTACTGTAGCGTTCATAGCACTAGGAGATAGGAAGCCAAATCCTGGATGAAGGTGTAGGTCTTCAGTCTACTGAGTTCAGTACCCAGCTCAATAATAAACTGTCTGGAAGACTTCCAAGTAAATCACTAAACCTCCCTTGTACCTTAGCTCCCCATCTGTAAAATGGGAGTAATATCTTCTACAGCATAGCATGCCTAGAAGATGAAATCCATGAATGTTTGTAAGGTTCTTAGCTACTACAGTAATGTGGACCATGAAAATACCTAGGGAGCTAGTACCTTTATTTGTACATGGAATTTGACTTGGAATGGATTCTTGTCTTATGACTTCATCATTGCCAAAAAGTGCAGGATTAAAAGCAAAGCATGCACATGAGCAGTGGAGTCAATGGAATTCAGTGATGCAATCAGTAAATTATTCCATCTGTAACTATAAAGTATTGTTTTTAAAGGTGAGAAACTTCAATGGAATTTAGATGGCTTTAATGGAGTTTAGATGGCAATACTGTCATACCAAGTTCATTCAAGAGTTACAGAATGTAATCACTACAAGCAGTGTATTCAATTACTTTGAGACAAGTCTATTCATAGACCTAAATTCTCTCATGAGGAAATAAACAGCAGTATTTGAAATGGGCCTGTTTGTATACTGGTACTTCTCAGAACTTCAGGCAGGTATACATGGCTTTATCATCTATATACCAGAAGGAACAGCTGCAATGGGATTTGTCCCTCCTCCCTGCCCTCTTACAAGGATTTTTAATTTTTACTTATTTTTTAATTGTGATCTGCTTGTTACTTTTCCAATGATTGCTGAGTTTGTGCATCTTTTGGAAGTTAAAAGATTTCCAGAGAAAATTAAGACTAGTATATAGTAACTCAGTGCATACCTGGAATTTAGTACTCGCTAACTACACTACCCATCTGTTTTTTATTGTTAGCAACTTGAGTTATTTGATGGTCGAGGCTAAGCTAGTTAGTTTGAAAGTGAAATAGGAAAATGAAAATGATAGTCCTTTCTAAGTTCATTCTCTAAGCTGCACTCCATCTGCTAGAGGGGCTAATGAGCTGAAGCACTTGCTTAGAAATCAGTAGTATGCCAAGTCAGTGCTTTTCCATTCCCTAATTCCCTCCCAGGCTCCATTCATCCTTATACCAGTTAGGTGAACACAGCTGTTCCAGTGCAAGACAAACATATACTGAAAGTCAATTTATCATGCTGGAATAAGCTGCTTGCTTTTCAACAGTAAGTGCAGAAATGACTGCATACCATCGGTTGCCATCTTCCGCGACTGCCCGGATGTTGTGGTTAATCTGAACCCAGCTGGCAGCGTTTCTGAGGAGCCCGGCATCATGCTGATCCCGTGAACCTCACGTGGAGGAAACTGTCGTCGCCAGGAGGGGCCTCGTCTGAAGTTCTTGTCATCACTCTGTTAACACACAGAATTGTAAAGCAAAATGAAATTTTTTAATTATCGCACTCTCTCCTGCCTCTTCCACTGTCAAATATATTCCACAGCAACTACCCTGCTCTGTTGCATTAGATCCAGTAACCTCAATGTGTTTGAGACACTCTTGGAAAAGTAAATGCTTTAGAAATGTTAAATGCTAGTGTGGAAAACTCTTCTTAAATCTCTGGCTCAATATACTAGAGGGTTTTAGTATCAGCTAAAGTAGAACTTTCTTAAAAGTTAGATCTCTTCCAAATACAGTGACAGAAAGTGCAGTGGTTTGTTACAGTATTATGAGGCTTATATAAAGTGCTAATAAAGAATTAAACACTCATGTGCATGCACAGAATTCATAGGCATCTCACATTTTCTGCAAGTCCTTAAAAGTTTTATTCCTCATCACATGCAGAAGTCCAACACTTGAACATTTTTGCACTGGACTCTTACCATAAGTTGAATATTTTTCATTGCTGGATTTGAGATTCCCCATCCTAGAAAGCTGCCCCAAATCCCACTCCATTACATATTAAGTTTGAAGAACCAAAAAAAAACCACCCCAAACCCCACCAAAAATCCGCTTTTCTTCTTTCTTCTTTCTTTTTTTTTAAAGAAAGTGTGTAAGTATCCTAAACAATAGGTTGCAAAGGCATCCCCTCCCACAACTTGATCTGGCCAGTGAAACTTCCACTCCTTTCTTCATCCTTCCTGTATGGAAAATTTTCATCTCAGGGTAAGAGTGCAGTGCCAAATGTAGCATCCAAAATGATATGAATATGTAGGCATACTGATTTTACTTTAAAAACCTTGACAGGCATTTCCAAATTTTTTCTTAAAGCTGTAACTGACACTTTTAAACAATGTGCAAATTAACATATCTTCATGCATTCAATTTAATTTTTACTGTGATATTTTATAAATACTGAAAATAAAATTAATTACTTCCTCAAGTCGTCTTTCAGTTCCTAGTGCTAAAAGGTTGTTGTATTCTCTCTCAAGGATCTGCCGTGCCTAGAGATACCAAAGTAAAAAATTAAAATGATTGAAGAGGAATAGAAGGAAATAATGGGTACAGATTAACCAGAAGTAGCATGAAAAAACTTGCCTGGGTGTTTTGTGTTGGAATCTGTAATAATAAAGCTAAACTGCTGTAATCAAAGTTTTCATCCAGTGCTATAAGTGAACCATGTACACCACTTTCTAGAATATTATTTGCATATTCTCGGAGGCCAATAGCTTGTATCCAGCGTATGACTCGATCATTGCTCCATACCAGCACATCTGTAAGGACATAACACCAGCTCAGTCTCCCGATGCCCTGTAACTGCCGAACTATACAGGTTGTGCATGCACTGTGGACATCATACTGCTTTCTTTCTTAAATAAGGAATGCCAGTAAACTATTCATATAGCTTTAATGGCTTCAGTATCTCCTATTCAAAACCCAAGGTGTGGGAGCAACCGTGCGAGTTTAGCTACCATCAAGTTAAATACTTATTCTAAATAATGTTTCCAAAGGAGAAAGGTGCCTCCAGAGGGCATCTCCAGAATGCAATTCCTCCCACATCCTATAGATATCCATTTCAATTCTTAGGCAAGATTTTACAGTTTAACAGTGCAAGGGCACAGGAGAAATATCCGTTCCTCAAGGCTTCACTGGAGAGTTTTGTATTAAACATTCTGAGAGTTGGGTCAGCACCTACCATTTTGTAACATGCCATAAAGCAAATGATGAGTTCACAATTTTAGAGGCTAAAAGTATTTTTGGTTCAGAAAGCTGGTTGAGCTTTTAAAGTCTATGCCAATTATAAAGCTAAGGCAACAAAACAAGCTAGGAACATTTTTGAGGATTTGTCTATTATAAAAAAGTATCCTGCCTGTAAGATTAGAAGAAAGTTACTTACACTGATCTTTGTACTTGTGAGTAGGAAATGTAATACTGAGTTTTATGTTGCTAAGTGATGAGACTTTTTCCTGAACCCTTAGAAGTCCAGCTAACGTAGCTGTTCTGGGAGCAGGCATTCTCCCTCGCCTGACCAAGAGTATCCCAGACTTCAGGCATCAGGATCAGCTGAAACACTGTGCCAGCCAAGGATCACTGACCAAATCCCACCTGGAACCATGTCTAACTGACCAATGCATGACAGGGTGAAGGTTGGGTGAAGGAGGCTATGGGTTTTTACCCTTGTCTTAGTGATGATTAGCATTGAAGTAACACCAGAATTTGAGACCAATACCCAATTTCCCCATGTCAGTCTCCAGCTATACCCACTCAGGCTGACTGACACTGATGTCTCCACATGCAAATCAAAGCCTTTGCGTTAGTGCTCGCCATCTTCTGCACTGAGTAAATACATGCTTTCATTGTAGCCGTTCCCCCTGCCACTTCTGGTTTTTTATCTCTTCCAATCAGCAGTGCGCTTGAGAAGTGTTAACTGCTGCCATTCTCTAGAGCTGGAAATTGTAATATATAAAAGGAACTGTGCAGTGACCCTTCAGCTACTCTAGAGAGCTTTACAGAGAAAAATCCCTTTAAATCAGCTGTTAAATCTCCTAATAAGGCCTGCTCTGTTAGGAACTATTTTTATAGTTAACCGTCTCGGTGGCCACCCCTCCAAGCAATGTTTTCTGTGATATGAAATTTACACATTTTGAACTAAGAAATCAAAGGCAAAGCTTTTCAAAGGCAGGAGCACAGTGTTAGGGTCCTGAGTGCTCCAATTACCCAGTGTTGCACCCAGCACATCCCACTGATCTGCAGGCTATTCAGCCTTCTGCTGCTAGGATAAGATCTGTCCCCAAAATCCAATTTAGCAAAATGTATGTATCAAACTGCCATTTAGAATTGCAGCCCCAATTTAGCAAAGTACTTTACTGTGCCTAATTTAAGGAGATGCTTTGTGTTCTGAAGACAGATGGACTTAATGTTATTTTACTTAAAGCACATGCTTAAATGCTTTGCTAACATGGCATGACAAGGGGTTAATAGTGTCAAGCTTCAAAAGAAGAAACATTCCCAGGAACTATCACCTTTTATTTCATGCTGACTCATTTCTCTTCGCTTTTCCAGTTCTTTTCTATCATAATTCAACCTCTTTAAACACATGATTCCATACTGCAAGCTTGTTCTGTTATTTAAAGAGAAACATTTACAGAGTTAATAAAGATAATTTTGAAGATGGGGAAAATATGTAGGATGTATTTCCTGCATTTCACATGAAGTGTTTCATGGTGCCCATGTAGCAAATCTTGAGGACACAGGGGAGAGTGAAACCATTAAAAAAACCTCAACAGAATTCAAAAATGAAATGGACAAAACCAAAATGAGTATGCTTGAATAAATATTCTAGCATAAGAATCACAAAATATTAAAAATTGTGTTCAGAAAAGGTCAGTCCTTGTGAGCTGTAAAATGTTTTGTCAAATCAGGCCTCAAAAAAGTGGCAAATCAGACAGTACATTAAAAAATAAAATCACTTCTTGTCACATAAACATCATTCTCCCTAAAGTCTAAATGCCTTTATTTCCATATTTCCAATTTAGCTTCCAGGCAATATCCCTAGATAACCCGAAGAACTGTCAATTTGCTTGTACTGTTAACAGCATTTATGTGCTACACAAAATAGCTTTTCATTATTATGAGAACTCAGGGCTTCAAATCTTAGTCTACCATTTTCTGATACTTTAAACCACTTAATAAATTATTACTGTTTCTGTATAGTCAAGGCTTTATTTATATAGTAATGGTTCCCCACTTATGAAATTTATCTGTACCAATATCTTAGTTTTGAGAGACAAAATTGCAATGTGGCTGCTATTACTAAAGGACTCTTTCTGAATTCAGATTTCTGACACTCAACACTCACTTTTCTGAGTGGTTTTTCCATGCCAGAACACCACAGTATTTTTATTCTGTGCAGCACTGAGCACTACGTCAGACACATAAATGTCTCTATATATGTGTAGTCTTTATGCCAACATACCGATGAAAGCTATCCACCATTTTTAAGTGCACACGCAGATCTTTCTTTGTCAGGTGATCTAACATCCTCGCATCTACCAGGCATTCCATAAAATAACTTCGGTATTGAGGTAAACCCAGACTGGGGAGCCATTCGTTACCTATCCATTCGTGGTTCATATCGCCATAAGCCAGGGTCTACAAGGAAGGAAAAAAGGGAGGGGGGGGATTAAAATCTTGAGTTTGTTCTAAATTGCACCACAGACTTTAGCCAAAATATCTATATTCTATGCTTGTTTCTAGTGAGACTTCCTAGCTCTGAAATTCTGTCTAGACTTCCTAGCTCTGAAATTCTGTCTAAACAAAAAGCACTTCAATTTTACACCATTTTGACATTTGAGGTGAGAGCCACTGCCTGTTTTGTCTTGTTGCCTACCTTTGTAAAATGTAAGCAGGTTTTTTTTTTTTGTAATAATAAATTGTAGTTTAAATTTCAAATTTTAAATGCAAGCAAACTTATTACATAATGCAAATGTGTTTGTTTCATAATCTTGCTTTCAACTGACCTCCTAGAATACTGGTGCTAGGCAGATCCTACATTAAACTTGGTAATATAAACATGGCCCCAGGGAAGCAACTGAAGTTTGTGTCACTGTGTAGTGGAGGCTAGGATTTCCTGAATAGGATCTAATGACACTTTATGATAACACGCCTGTAGTCCTTCTGAGACTAAAAGTTAATTTTGGTTGTTTGTCAGCCAAGCTTACCTGACCTGCATTCAGCATCAGTCAGAGCAGGTGACCAAATACATTCTATTAATGAAGACTTTTCAGCTGTGAACAGCTTAAACCTAAGTACATATATGCAGAGCTCAATAAATTAATTCTCTAAGATAGGAGCAAACCAAATTCCTCCTAGAAGCTAGCATTCAGGCATTAAGCTACTTCATTGTTCAGCTGAAATTTCAATAGGGTGAGGAAGAAAGTATATGAAAAAAACACATGCATGTTGAGCTATTTTTATATGGGTTGCAGAATTAAGATGCAAAATAGGTAGATTTCACATCTCACTGTTGTAAATTACTTTGGTACTACTAAAATTTAACAGAAAAGAGAACTTATAAATTGCAAGATTAACACCTCCTCAGTAGGATCCTGCTCAGCTTTGGACATCACTTTCAAGCCTAACTATCCTTTTGCTTTTGTTTTTAATGTTTCCTGTCATCATAGATAAAAATATAGGCCCTTCACCTCTCATTCTTATGAGATTTTGAAGAGAAAAGGAATGCCATAAATAAAGACAGAAAAACTATATGTGTGTGCATACATTATATAGAGAGAAAGACGCTGAAGAATATAAGTAATTGATAGTCCAACTAAAGTGAAAATGTTTCTTCCTAATTATACAGGACTATTTGTAGACTGATACTTGGGTGTGATTTATTCAATTGTTCAAAAAAAAAATCTGTTGTAATTTTAGAAATGTTAGATCTCAAACTCTTGGCATATTTTATGAGCCTGTTCTCAAAAATGGGGAAAATAATTTTCCAAGATGTAGCTGGGAAGAAGGAAGAAGGAAGATGAAGAAGAAGAAGAAGAGGAAGAAGAAGAAGAAGAAGAAGAAAGAAGAAGAAAGAAGAAATGTAGCCAGTTGGGAATATTTAGGCTTTCTCTGTCTCTCTGAATGTGAATTTACCAAGCAAAAATCATGGTCATAATAGGATGAAGGAATATAAGGGTGTGACCTAACATGCCTGCATATATGACTTTACTGTACGTGCCCTGGTGCAGGGACACTGCCAAGCATCCCTGTGTGCCATGATGTAAAATGCTTTCCCCATCTTATCAGTCACCACATAGCCCCAGGCTGCTGCACATGACCTAACTTTGAGGTGGGTTTCAGGCATCCATTCAAATCATAGCTGCCTCTGCTTAATTTTTTTGATCATCCTTGGGACATTAACAAATCATATTAGTGGCTGGGAGTGTAAAATAAAGGACTCTGTTGAGGAATCTGGAAACATTACTTTGCATATGGTAACAACAATTTATTTTAAGAAAAATATCTACAGCATACGTACCTCTGTGTTTTACCTAGCAAACCTGTCCAGAGAGTATTTCCTTTGTATTAGAAGTCTAAAATATGTAAATCCTAATTCTATCACTGAGCTATTGTCACAATATTATACTTCTCTCTGCATATTCATACACTGGTAATGATATTATTATTAGTTTTCCATTCAAAAAAAATTATGTGAAAGGGTCATACCTGAGCCCAGCTGCCTTCTTCAGACTCTTTCTGTGTTATCAGCAGGATTTTTTGGAAGCAATTAGTAAAGCAGGTAAAAAGGCAATAAAAATGAGTTACAAAAATATATGAGTTTCATGCATATGTTAATCTTAGTACAAATGAATACATACATGTAAAATGTGCTGATAAAATATCTGAATTCCAGTCAGTGGCAAAGCCCTGGGGTAAGCTACCTTAAAAATGACAAGACTGAAACCATAAAATCTTAGTAGGCAAATCTAGCTAAGTTTTCAAGATATAAAATCATTACAGCTTGATGAAACTTTACAGCACTATCTTAAACACTATATGGTTTCACGATCAAAACACAACCATTTACTTATAAAATTGGGCATTAGAGATGCCAATTTTTGATTCTAGTTAGATTTTGCAACATTCACAATAAAAAGCTGTCTTCTTGTGAATGTATTGCAAAGGAGCTTTCTATATAAGAATTTAATGGCAAAACTATATTTTTCTGGCTGACCAGTTAAACAGGAATGACTGTACTTTTCAGGTCAATTGAGTGTTGTTGTATTTGTATTTACCAACAATAATAAAATTGAAAAGCAGCTCAGTTGTAAAAAAAATTATTGATGAGAAAGTTAATGAGAAAACTTAAAATAATAAAGCAAGTATAAATTTCTAAGAAATAAGTCTTTATTGCATCAAAATTTAGCTTTAGTACC